>NW_026588752.1:11950182-12026592 GCF_907164565.1 Psammomys obesus | reverse complement strand
AAGAAGAAGAAGAAGAAGAAGAAGAAGAAGAAGAAGAAGAAGAAGAAAAGGAAGAGGAAGAGGAAGAGGAAGAAGAAAAGCAAACACTGGTGATAAAACAGCATAACACGATGCTTTTTGTCAGGCCTACATTCACATGACAACTTCCCAGAGGCAAGCTTCCACCCCACCCCTCAAAGGAAGCATCCCATTGATCAGAGAGGCTTCTCCAGACGCCTGCAAATGTCCAGAACTGAAAGGAAGATTGCAGGGCCTTTGGCCTCCTGAGTGAAGAATTGTCTTCCGCTGCCTTATGGGGCTGAGTCCATTAACCCGGAATTCCCCACAAGGCCCAGCTGTCCCCGGTAGTGATGGGACGATGGTCTCTAGGGGAACGACTGTCTGGCCACTCAGCACACTTAAACAAACCTGTTAGAGCAGCCCCTAACTAAACACAGCGCTGCCATCTGTGTTTGCCTTCCTACGCTCTTGTTTTCAAGCCCAGGGAGAGTGGTGTCTTTCCAAAGGCTCCTGGCCTATGGAATGTATTTAAACGCGGGGTTCAAAACCCTCATGCGCCCCTCTCAAATTTGACAATTGTTTAAGCGTTATTGCTTGAATGGATGCAGATGTTCCCCGCCTCCCTCTCTGGGAGGAGTACTTGAGAAGAAGGAGGAAAACGGCTTTTTTTTTTCTCGCCCCCCCCCCCCCCGGCTCTGCCGCCTTTTTAGACACATATTTTATCTTTATGTTTTCATGAAGAGCTGCCAAGAGATGCATCTGGTCCCCAAATCAAGAATCTCACACTCCTCCTCTCGACTCACAGCTTTCCAAGCGCCTTTCTTTGTGATCTCTGCCCAAACAAGCTGTCAGCAGAGCTCATGGACAGATGACCAGGATCTCATGGAAGGAACAGACCCATTTCCCCCTCAATGCCAGAAAGAATGGCACCCATGGCATTTTTAATGTCAGACCTCGCCTTTTGCTTTTTTTTTTTTTCTTAACAGCTCATTTTCTGATTAATATTTCCAGCAGCTAGAGCAAATGCCAGTTTAATTAAATTTCCACACCATCCCCCTTTTATCCAATTAGTGGGTTCACTGGCTCCTCAACAACCTTCAGCGTCTGCTTCTCAGTGAATGCTCAGTTGCTTCTGGCTTCACCAAAAAAAAAAATCTGTTACATATTAAGTTATAATAAGATATAGGCAATTATAGTAGCAGCAGGACAAATAGATTTGTATGGTTCATTACAAGGTATTTCTGGAACATACATAGTGTAAATAACTAGTTTCTGGAGCAGGGTATATTTTGAAGAGATCTTGCTTTAAAGGGTGGATGAAAGGGAGCCATTATCAGTTATAAGCAAGCTGAATAGAAGAGAATCCAACTGTCCTGATAGCTATCTGTCACTGAGATGCACAACATTTCAACATGTGAACCACAAATGGAGATGAAAGATGAAGGGATGCTCCATAGGAAATGGGTGGCAGCCCCTTCTTCATTGTCAGAGTAATACCAGTGGCACAGTATTGGAAAAGACTGAACAAGCCAGCAGAATGAACTCACAATGGGAAAAGTGTTGGATATGTGATGAACCACATACACACACATTGCTCTTTGTACACAACTCTTTCTGCTTTCTTCACAGCCCTGGAACCTGATGGGACCAGATACTCAGATGACAATGCCTCCAAGTTCACCTTAGTAGCTAAATTGGGAGATGAAAACAGAAGCTCAACAAAGTGCTAACAACATCATAGCTAATAAACAGTTGAGTCAGAAATTACTGTGGCTCCTTTCGGTTTTTTTTTTTTTTTTGTTTGTTTGTTTGTTTTTTTTTTTCAAGACAGGGTTTCCCTTTTTAGCCCTGGCTGTCCTGGAACTCACTCTACAAACCAGGCTGGCATCAAATTCACAGAGATCTGCCTGCCTCTGCCTCCCAAGTTCAGGGATTAAAGGTATGCACCACCACTGTCCAGCTACTAGTATAATTTCTAAGGCTCTATGGGCAAAAGGCCATAGTTCATGTAAAGAAAGTAAAAAAGGAGAGTGAGGCTTGCAATGATTGCAGGAGCACCAGGAGAGATCTGGTTGACAGAGTAGCTGATAGATGCCACCCAACACACATCAGGTTAGTTTGATGGTCACGGGTCTTGGTTTTGGAATAACGAAATGATTCTCCAGATAAAGGGTGAAAGAGCTTCCAGCATGGATATGAAGGATGCTGGTTAAAACAGAGTAAGGGAAACAAAAGTCAGTGTTTATGATTATTCTTTCCAAAGGAGATACTGAAGCCTGTTGACCTGAGCAACACAGCTCTGCCTCCAGGCCTAAAAATAGTCTGTCGACTGGGGAAGGTGGTTCTCAGCACTGTTGTACATTCCACATGGGAAACTATTTTTTTAATCAACACCAGCCTGAAAAATCAATTTTACGACTCCTGGGATAAACGTAAGGCGCTTTGCCTAATTCTTCAGCCAAAATTGTAAGCAGGGTTGAAAAATTCCATATAAGTAAATACCCTACAAGTTTATATGGACTGAAGACACTGAGCCCGGAATATGAGCTCCCCAGAGAGCTGACAGCAGTGTGTGAAATAGATGTAAAGTGATATGCCAAGCTGCCGACTGCTGCCCCTTTGAGAAACAAGGGCAGGAAGGGAAAAGGATGGGCCAAGCCTGGTGCACGGGACTGGTGATGAGCTGCATGTAAGCTTGAGTGAAAGTCAATAGGATGTAGATATCACTAGCCAACCAAGGGGGTGGGGGGAAAACCTGGCTGATGAGCCATGAAAATGAAAACACTGTTCTCTACCTGAATGAAGCTGAGGCATCCCCCCTCCAAGGGGCAGAGCCTAACTGCTATCTGTTTTGCCTCTGTGTCTACTTTAGCTCTGAATCGCCTGTGTTTAAATGAGGTGTTTTTGGCTCTAGGGTGCTGGGAAATGAAATTTATCTGTCTTTGTCCTACTTATGCAATTTTTAATGAATTCCCTTCTAAAGATCTGCTTCCTTATCGCTAAAATGAGGGGTCTGGAATTCCTGACCCAAGCACTTTCTAAGTAGATAGATACAGGACTATGTTCTCTGAGTCAGAAACAATGAAAGCCAGGTTAATGACCAGAACTTTTCGAAGCTGTTCGAAAGAGTAATGTAGTCAATTTAAAGGATGGCAAACGATCAGATGGATGTTAGCTTCTTCGTTCAGGTGGTTGCGCTGACTACTCTGTATAGTTGGGTCTCTTTACAGTTGTGCTAGTTCATTGACAAATCTCAGGAACAAGAGTAAAGCTATATTAATTTGTACCTATTATGTCTCCTGGAGGGACTAGGCCTCCCGTGATCCTAATGAGAGCAAGTCCAGATTATTGGATTTAATACTATTGGGCCTTCACCCAAGTCTGCCTATGACTGAATAAATCAGGGGTTGAACACATAATCTCCAGACTGTCCAGTGAAATTCTGAACCAGTATGAGTCCTCCAGCAAGAATTGGAAACTGGTGAAAAGGCCAATGAAGCCAATGCAAGAAGGGACATGACATTAAAGGGCATCATGAAATATGCCCTAGATATGGTAGGCAAAGCATTAAGGCAAGATCATAAGCAATTCAAGATACAAGGGAGCAGAAACTTAAGGTGAGCCAAAGATGGCTCTAAGACACCCAGTTGCCAAAGATGGACCTCAAAGTATTTCTGCATTTTCCATGCCCCTTGAAGCTGGTTTGATGTCATGTATGATGTATGTGACCATGGGCCTCCAAGGATAGGACATATAAAACTTTGACATGTGTGTAAGAGACTGTTCTCTCTCAGATATCTTCAGCAATGCCAAGAGAAACCCAAGTCTACCCACAGCTACTCAAGATAACAGCTTCACTTGAACCCTCAGCCAGCAGCCAATGTTAGCCATGGGAGCCTGCTGCCATAGGGTGAGCCTTACCCGGCTTCTACTCAGCTGTAGCTACCTAAAACAGTTTATGGTACTAGTCCAGCTACTGAACCACCAGAGTGAGTGATGGTGATTATTTGGGGCCACTACATTTTGGAGTAGTTTGTTGTGCAAGAATGGCTAACAAGAGCATGCCCATGTGTGGGGAGAGGTATATTGAACCTCAAAATACCACTTTTGTGTGAAGCAACTTAAGGCTGGCTTTTTCCTAATAATATAAACACTTTAAAATCTGGCTTATGAAAAAGTACATCAGGTACCTAGTGACAGTCTAAAATAGAGGTTTTCAGAAGACCTGCAATGAATAAATACTTGTATCAATGAAGGTTTCATACCCCTGTAGTATAATGAGAAATGTAAAAAAAAAAAAAAATAGACTTTTTGTTTATGAATCTGAATTATCTTAAGCTAGTGAGGGCAGCCTTTGAAAGAACTTATTCTCAGAGTCTCAGATATGATAATCCTATCCATACTGTCAATTATTATAGTCGTGGTCATCAGGAAACAGGGACAATCATTCCTCCCTGATTGTCCTTCCTCTACCTCTCTTCTTCTTCCAAGGACCCCCAGGACTGAAGTGTTTGGTAACTGCCTTTCCTTCCCTTACCAATCAGCCTGTGCTTCTCATAGGTAAGAACTCTCCCTTGTCCTTCACATCTTGCTTTTTCACTACCCCAGAACCAAGGGCAAGCCTCAGTGTGGACAACATAGAAAGAACTACAGAAGTAAAACCTTTGGGAAATGGAAAAGTGGGAATAATTTCATCAGAGCTAATAAAAGAAGCACCCAGGACAATAGGTGGAAACCCTGCTATTTCCCAATGTCTTGACCTTGTGCTAAACTTAGCCACTTAACTTATATTTGAGCAAGGGTAAGTACATAGATAAAATCTGCAAGCAAGCCAGCCTTTCCCCACGTAGCTCTTCTAAAGCTCTCATCGTGTAAATGACCAGATCTCAGATAGTTTAATAACTTCTGCTAGAGCAGAAAGGACAGTCCTCTGCAGAATTCCACCTTATGCAAGGTCGCAGAGAGTCAGTGGGTGAGCAGGGTCTGGGGTCCATGGCATTCCCTGCCAGCTTCTCCTTAGCCAGGGGATCAAAGCCTGAGCAGAGATCTGCTGACCCTGATTTGCATTGTGAAAGTCACCTGCCTGGCTCTGTCCCTGAAGCAGAGATCAAAGCTGGGAGGGTAGCCAGGAGCAGGGAGGAAATCAAATATCGATGCAATGAGGTGCATGGCAATTCTTCTCCACCCACCTTGTCAGTAATAAAAGTGAGCCTGGGAAATGACCGGTAACTGTGCTCTTTCCACGGGCTCAGATTATGGCTCCCCGTTTGCCCTGCCAGATGGGCTGTGTGTAGCTTTGCCCAGAAAAGGATATACGGTAGGGGAAAAACTGGGAAATGTATGATCAGATGGTTTCCAAAGCCCTCTGCCACCACTGCAAGAAAGGTTGGAACTTTTTCAGTTCCAAGGCTTAATGACCCTCAAAAACTCAAAACTAAGAGAACAGCACAGGCTTTAAAAAAGAGTTGGGGGCATGCAGAATGACTGTTCTTATTTTTTTTAAGGGACAAATGCTGACAAACATGTGGAGAAAAGGCAACTCTAATGCATGTAAGTTTCTCCAGCCACTGTGGAGAGCACCCCAACCCCAAAGCAGGCAGACAAATAAATAAATACTGAAACCAGATCTGTAACACCCAGCGATTTCACACTGCTATATGTCCAAAGGAAATGAAGCTGAGCTCCCACGTTTATTGCAGTGATGATTGCAATAGTTAAGACAATAGATACAAAGTAGAATATTATCCATCTCTCAACAGGAATGAAATCCTGTCATTTGCATTAAAGTTGATGAAACTGGATGACATTATAAATGAAATAAGCCAGGTACACATGGACAAGTAACTGCCACTTGTGGAAGTGACAAAGCCTTGGAAGTAGAGTAGTGGTTGCTAGGAAGTGGGGATTGTGTAGTGGAGGCAGAAAAAGGGAAGTTGGACTTGATCAATGGATGCTCTGAGCATGTATAGATAGATCACAGTGGCCCCAAATACTATTTATAATTAACATGTTAACTAAGAAAATATTTAAAAAATGTGGAACCTGTATTCTTCTTCCTTGGCAACTGAAGAAGCCACAAAGGAAAGAGGAGAAGTGACTTTTCTTTAGGAATGTGTGATGGTTTGAATAGCCCCCATAGACTCCTGTGTTTGAATGCTTGGCCCATAGGGAGTGGCACTATTAGGTGGTGTGGCTTTGTTGGAGTAGGTGTGGTCTTGTCGGAGGAAGTGTGTCACGGTGGGGCCAGCTTTGAGGTCTCCAAGGCTTCAGCTATGCCCAGTGTGGCACACGGCCTCCTCCTGCTGCCTGTGGATCAAGATGTAGAACTCTCAGCTCCTGTTCCAGCATCATGTCAACCTGCATGGCTCCATGCTTCTCGCCATGACAATAATGGGCTCAACCTCTGAACCTGCATGCTAACCTCAGTTAAATGTTTTCCTTTATATTAGCTGCTGTGGTTATGGTATCTCTTCACAGCAATAAAATCCAAACTAAGACAGAATATCTATTGTTAAAATACCCTGACACTCACCGTGCTTGAGTTGGTGTCTGTGAAGTGGGGTGGGGTGGGTAAGCAGAAGAAAAAAGATATTAGAGTTACATCGGAAACTCCGGGAACAGGCATTTCTGGCAGGGGAGGCAAGCAGCAAGGCATCGATTGTGAGGGCATCATTGGACTTTCCTGCTGAGAATGATGTCCTAACCCTCCATCAGGAAGGCCAGGCCCAGGGGAGTTGTGGCTCACCACGGAGGCAGCTCCATTTTCTGTAACATGAGCCAAGGTCCCTTTGGCCTTAGCCAAAGAGTGTGGGCGGTAAGGGGGAGGTTTAAGGATTAAGTGGTAAAAATGTTAAGTGAACAGGAGCTCCTTGTTCACCCTCTAGATCTCAGAATTTTCAGCTTGTTTATTTAAATACCCAAGGAGGATGGTTTATGTATTTGTCCCCCAGCTTTCTAAAAATACAATAAAAGTGGTTTCCAAATTAAAACAAAAACCAAAACTCCCAAGCCAGCTCCTCCTTCCAGGATCCTGCCCACTGGGTGCTATCTGCAAGCTGGTTAATCTGGGCTCCAGTTGGCTCTTCCTCTTACCTAATCTGCAACGATATTCTTACTGTTCACCAGTGGCATCCTGGCCTTCATGCCTTTATCCTGTGCGTATACGTATCTCTCCCCTCCCCAAAGGCAGCTTCCCACTTTCCTAACACAAAGCACCACCATCAAGATAAGGGATTTATGATATCTTTCCAATTCAGCTCTATGGCTTTCAATCACCCTCTCTGGACCTTGCTTCCTTGCTTTAAAACAAGATGCACAAAGAAGCCGTGGACCTAACATGTGACCTAAAGCCTAAAACCTGACCTAAAGTGTGGCCTCTTGAGTGACCTGCCATCTCACCTTCCTCCCTTGGCGCGTCACTTGACAGAGTCCACACTTCTTCCCAAGCCAACCTCCGTATCATTGCCAAAAGACCAGAGTGGGCGACACTTTCTTCCACCAGCCTGCACTTCCCTCTGAAAGCCAAGGGAAATGTCTTATACACTTCACACTAGATAGGGGATCCATGGAAACTAGGTGTCTGTCTTCTCTGGCCAGAAGGATGAAAATTGTCTCTTCTTGGTACCGTAGATGGATCGTGATGGAGAAAGAAATTTTTCAATGGTCTCTAGTTTCTTTGTTCCTGAATCAACCTGTCTTGCCTCCCTAATGCAGCAGACCTACCACCAGAGTTTGTTCTTGGGAGCTATTACCATGACCTGGACCCTTCCTCTGCCTCCCTCTGTTCTTGCCTCCCTCTTACTGGTTGGTCTGCTTCCCCTGGGCCAAGAAGAAGTGTAGCCAGCCATGAAACCGTAACCTCAGAAACCCTGAACCAAAAGAAAATGTTCCTCTTTTAAACACTTTGTGACAAGGTATGACTAACACAATAGGCTCGGTATGATTCAGCATGAGGTAGCCTTGCAAGAGTTTCCCAGAGAAGTTTTCTTGGCTGCTCTGCACTTCGGGGGCCCCCTGCTGGGTCAGCCATTCGCCTGACTATACCTGGACCACACAGACACTTGTGTGCTCACAAATATATGTGGTGGTGTTCGTGCCTTCAGGCTGACTTCCACGCGCTCCATATACGAGTAAGAACATAAGTAGCCATTCCCGCCCCAAGGGAGCTGACATTGTAGTGAGATATTCCAGTCTGGCTAAGAGATGACACAACATGGCCAGGATTCAGATGTAGCCAGAGTCTAGACAGGAAATATCTGTGAGCAGCGTGGCCCAGCTCTAAGATAGAGAGTGATGGGTCTGTGGTGCTAGGGGCACCTTAGGCTGGGAGTGGGGCTTGAATTGGGAAGGTGAGGCCAGGAAGCACGGAACTTCAAGCAACGTGTTTAAAATGATCGGTTAACTCATGCCACCTGCAAGAGGCTAAACTCCCACTCATGCCGTCAGTCGAAATCATGTCGTCAGTCGAAATCTCAAGGCCAGGGAAAGGCTGTGTGCAGCTTTCAAAAAATCTAGAGCTGTGGCTTTGGTTTCTGTCTCAACAGGTCCACAGCCATGCCAGACCTTACATCCATGCCTGACAGTACCTGACAGTACCTGTCAAATGAATGAATGACACTAACCCTAGCCCTAGCCCTAGTCCTAACCATAACCCTAACCCAACCTTAATGTAAACACTCTAACCTTAACTCTCTATCCCTAACCATCACCCTAATACTAACCCTAACTGTAACGCTAACGTTAACCCTAGCCCTAGCTCTAGCCCTAACCATAACCCTAACCATAACCATAACCCTAGCCTTAACCCTTGCCCTAGCCCTAGTCTTAACCCTAACCCTTACCCTAAGACTAACCTTAACCCTAGCCCTATCTCTAGCCTTAGCCCTAACCCAAACCCTAACCCTAGCCTTAGCCCCAGCCCTAAGCCCTAGCCCTAACACTAAACCTAGCCCTAACCATAACCCTAGCCCTTGCACTAACTCTAGCCCTAACTCTAAACCTAACCCTAAATGTAACCCTAAACATAGCCCTAGCCTGAGCTCTAGCTCTAGCCCTAGCCCTAGCCCTGGCCTTGGTGCTAACCCTAACCCTAAACATAACCCTAACCATAAACCTAGCCCTAGCCTTAGGCCTAACACTAACCCTACCCTTAACCCTGGCAGCCAAGCCAGAAAATAATATCCTTCTTCAGATCCATCTAGAAATTTTATCATATTTTACAAATCTCAGTGGAGTCACACACTCGCTCTTAAACCAATTCCGATGTCCAAGGAAATACCAAATGATGAAATACTGAATGTATAAGGCAGGTTACCAAAAACCAGTTTCTATAGCAACAAGGGTGCATGGGATACTTCCGACTTAATGGCAGTATTCTCACTTATGCCTTGGCTGGTGTGTATATGACACTGTTTGGCTGTACAGGGGAGGAGCCCACTACATGGGCTGTCTCAGGGCATCAGGCTTCATTCTCCTGGTGAAGCCTTGAAACACTGTCAAATTGCAGGGTGACTTTTGAAAACGAAGATGATTTATTTCTCATTTTTTTGTGTGCTCTTTGTACCATCATCACTCACTCCCCCAGAGACTGAAGCAAACAGGGCTTCCACCAGAGTTTCTTGTGCTGTGGCAAGGAGAGAAGAAACTGATTTTCACTCTGCTTCCCAAGTGCCCACTTGGAAGTGACATGTGTCAATTGCATTTGTATTTTGATGACCAAAGCATGTCACACAGCCACTTCTGTTTTCAAGTCAATAAAGAAGTGTCAGCATGCGGAAGAGAGTGAAAATGTTCACGAATGAATGGTGACAGCATATGCACAGGCCTTCTAGAAAGCTCATTGGCAAGGCGAGCAAAAGGCCTGGGAAGGTGTCTGCTCCTTGGTACCAGACCTTAGGAACTGGGAACATCCGATCTGCGTATACATCACCCTACACAAATGTAAGTTGAAGTGCTATATGTGCAAACAGACAAATGCAAAGCTACAAGAGAGCTACAGTGGGGGAATAGTTTGTTAAACCAAGTTTAGCATTTTAAATGTTTTATTAAGGTTTATTTTTATGTGTGTGGGTGTTCTGCCTGCACATCTGTATGTATACCTGAGTGCCTTGTGCTCATGGAGGCCGGAGGCATTGGATTCTCTAGAGCTGGAGTTACAGTCAGTTACACGAGTGCACTTAACCATTGAGCTATCTCTCCAGCCCCATGTAGCATTTTGGAATGTTTTTCTTTTTTTTAGAAGAGTGTTTAATGACATAAAAGAATGCTTGTAATATACAAGTCCTGGTATGTGTGAAGAAATACACTCTATCATTAGTATGAAGAACCATGCAAAGGAAATTCTCAAGCTAGCTATATTTATGTGAATGCTTCTTGAGGACTTTGTGCCTTTCTCTACTTCTTTGGTTCTCTATAACAATATGTTATGTTGATAAACATGATGTTAAAAAAATACTTAAAGGGAATATAACTGTCAAGCATGGTGGTATAGCCCTATAATCCCAGCTACTCAAGAGGCTGAGATATGATCATTGCAAGTTTGTGACTGACCTGTCTCAAAGTTTAAAATAAAAAGGTTGGTGTATTAGTTTCTTCTCTACTGCTATGCTCAAACTCTATGACCAAGAAGAAAGTGTTTAATTGGGCTTATGGTCCCAGAAGGTCAGAGTCCATGATGATGGAGCATGGCATGGCAACAGGAACAGCTAAGAAGAGCTCACATCTCAAATCACAGAAGGGCAGAAGGCATATTGTTGCCAGGATAAAGAAAACAGACTAAGTACAGAAAAAGTGAACACAGAACACCGCTGTTGTTTAGAGGTGCACACCCATGTGAACACATAATACATGCAAATACACAGGAACATCAGCAAATACAAATGCACTCATGAAAATACATGCAAATGCAGACACAAACACAGAAACAAACACATTCAAATACATGCAAACACAGGCAACTACATTCAAACACCTGCAAACACATACAGCACACACAAGGACATACCAACAAATGCAATCACAAAACAGTATATGCAAATACACCCATATTCTTTAAAGACTTGTACAAACACTGTTAGTAGCCGCCTTTTGGTGTGAAAAGCCAGGAAACTGGAGAGCTGATGTTTAGCCACAGAAGAGAGACTTTTAGCTCTACGTTCTTTATATTATGTAATATTTTAAAAAATTCTTGTATGTATATTATTTATTTTAAATCATCCTGCACAAACAAATTAACTTAAAGAAATAACTCGGAGTCTACGTGTGGCTGATACACAAAGATGGTTGTTTTGTCATCCTTGATTTTTTTTGTCTCAAGCTATTTCACCCCATCCTAGGCTGGGCTCCAGTTCCAGCTTAACCAGGCTTAAGGATTTCAGCATCATCTTATTGATCTGCCTGCCATTCTGAGCATAGATTGCACAGGGCCCCTCAAAGGTACATGCACAGAGAAAATAAGTCACCTTATCACCTAGGCTACAAACATCTGGGACCCTTCCCAGGGACAGGCCTGCTAAACCATGAATTCCTCCTCTTGGCTGATTTTTGAAACTTCCTATAAACAGTTGGCATCTTGATCTCAGGACCACTTAATTCACGGGAGTCATTTACTTTCCCTGATACTAGGCTGGACCAGTCACTATAGAAATCCCCCGGGTCAAGGTCAAACTTTCTGAAAAGAGGAGAGAGGATCCAAAACAGATGGTAAAAATTTAGTGCTTGGCCCATCAAAGCAGGACTTCATGGAGAAGTTTCTTGTGGATCTGGATTTCTGAACAAACTTGAAAAAAAAATCTAAAATTAAGGGCAGAAGAGATTTTGTTTCTTTATTCTGAATTTGGGCCATCTTGTTCTTCCATGGGTTCCTCCTAGGATGTTCATATACATCGTGTCCCCTCCTCATGGCCCAGAGGGAACAGTCGATGATAAATGTTACTTATGCACATGGTATCAGCCTAGAATAAGCAGCAGGGACACCCAGAGTAAAGGGAACCAAACAAGGAGAGTCTTTGTCCTTGTGGGGGTTCCTTCAAATAGCTATATAGAAATCACAGAAGTTTTCAAAAAGGAAAATGTGCAATATGACACAGGTGCTGGAGGGAAAAATATAGCTGAGTGTGGTTAGGGGGTGCAGGGCCGGGGCAACAGAGAGGAAACTATGGAGGTACTGGGGGAGAGAGTGGTGTGATGAGCAAGAAGTGACTGCATTTCCCTGAGGCTCTACAAGAGGTAGAAGAAAATGGTTTGCAGAGCTTTAGACTTTTGAAAATTGTTGATTCCCCCCTCCCTCTTTTATTTGTATGGGTATTTTGCCTTCATTTGTGTCTGTGTGCCACCTGCATGCAGTACCCTTGAAGGCCAGGTAAGGGCATTGGGTCCCCTGGGACTGGAGTTATAGACAGTTGTGAGCTTCCATGTGGGTACTGAAAGAGCAACAAGTGCTCTTAACCTTGGATCGTTTATCCAACCCCCAAACAATTCACTTTTCAATCACAGGAATATGTGTGTCCCCAAGTGAACCATGTGCACATGAGTACAGGTGCCTGAGGGATCATTGGGTCCTCCTGGAGCTGGAGTTACAGGAAGCTGTAAGCTGCCTGATATGGGTTGCTAGGAACAAAACACAAGTACTCTGCAAGAAAAGCATATATGCTGAGTGTTCTCTACAGCCCTGGAATTTTATAATGTATGTAATAAAAAATCAATTTGTTATAAAAAAGATAGTACAAACTTCCAGCAGTGGTTATATGATAGTGTGGCGGTTAGAAAAGGTTTGGCCCCCGTATACCTCATATGTTTGAATACTTGGCCCATAGGGAGTGCCACTATTAACAGGTGTGGCCTTGTTGGAGTAGGTGTGGCCTTGTTGGAGAAAGTGTGTCACTGTGAGGGTGGGCTTTGAGTCTCTTATGCTCAAGCGATGCTCAGTGTGGTACACAGTCTTATGCTGCCTGGGGATCAAGATGTAGAATCCTCAGCTCCTCCTCCAGCACCATGTCTGCCAACACATTGTCATGCTTCCTGCTATCATAATGGACTAAAGCTCTGAAACTCTCAGCCAGCCCCCAGCTAAATGTTTTCCTTTATAAGAGTTGCCTTGGTCAGGGTGTCTTTTCACAGCAATACAACCCTAACTAAGACACATGGTATAACCACAAAGAATTCCAGTCTTGTCCCTAACAGCCCTAGCTTTGGAAGAATATTTAATAAGGTGAGAGAACACGTTCAGAGTAAAAGAATCACCCAGAAGAGTAGAGCACAAAGTCACAATGCAGTGTAATTCCTTCCTTGTGATCATCTAGTTTTGCATGCAGACAGGAGCCAATAGTAGCAAACAGCTGTTGATAGAATTAATTGTTGAATTTAAGCACAGTGGGAAAACAGACAAAAGGACAATCTGGCTGATGGTTTGTCACTGGGTGGGAGTAGCAGAGTCAGTGGATACTCTTCTCAGAGCCTCATGGCTCTACCAGTAAATGGTTTCTGCTGTGTTGGCAGCTCCTGGCACAGCAATCTATCTCCGTTGCTTCTTTTTCCTTTTTCCTTCCTCAATCCAAATGCATCAAGTTTCATCCTAAGGTGGAAAAACTAATCTTCAGGTATCCGCTTGTATGGCTAGCATGGACACTGTGGCCTTTAATTCCCATAGCTAAGCTGAGTGACTCATGCCTGTGAGTGCTCCCATCCCGGGAAAGCTGGATGATCACAAGAGGTTGGAGAAAATGTAGAGGAATTGTAGACTGGTGTGACTTCCTTCTCTTCCTTCTCCTCTTCCTCCTTCTTCTTCTTCTTCTCCTCCTCTTCCTCCCTCTTCACTTCCTCCTCCTCCTTTCCCTCCTTTTTCTTTACTCATTCTGGGTAAAGCCAGGTAGGCAAGTAGCCATAATTTGGTACCTAGACACAGTTGGCACCCAGGGGCTGCACACAGGCAAGCACACTGACTTATAGACAAAAACACAGAGGTAGGTTGGAGAAGGCAAAAACAAGGACTCAGGCTTCTGACCTCAAGCCTCTATTTATACAGAATCACATAAAAATTGTGTCCTGTCAAAAAAATAGCTGTATAATAGCTTTTGTTTACTTTTGGGGTCTCAAACATCCAATGTTAGTCATTTTATCTTGATTCACAGGGCCTTGGATATCCACTGTCAGCCATGTTTTAGCTGATTGTATTGAATATACATATCAGTACCATATTGTCTAAGCATTAACTGGGCCTGAACTTCTGTTTCCCATAATGCCTTTTGCTGAGAATAGGGAGAAAGGGAACATCCTTGGGATTCTATTTGTCTTATTCCATTGACTCTGCAAGCACAAACTATGGAGCAGAATCCAAGATGGCTGATAAAACAAGGTCTGTTTGTGACAAAGACAACAGGCTCCATCTTCAATGTAGTCTTTGGTTCTTTCCATCCTTAGGTGAATACATTCAACAATGAACTGGATGCTAGTATTACTATCATGGCAATTTTTAGTTCAGCCTTTGTCTCCCTACACTAGAGCTAAAAAGAAACTTTCTGACCTGAGGCTTGCTCCTTTGACAACTGATTTGCATTTTAGGCAGGCTGAAGAATTCCCTTGGAGGAGAACATATCTGGGCCAGATGGGATACCCTGGCACAAAAGTAGTGGGTCACTTTTGAACTTGACCAAGCTGGCGAATGTCAATGAGTTGACTTTCCCTGAAATATCTGTCAGCTGATGTCTATCAATCAGTGAATTTCACCATCTGGCTCAGACGCGGGTCTCTGCAAACCACACAGACAGAGAGAAAGGGTTAAAGCCTTCAGAATTTTTCACAGGGGAACTTGTTCATCGAGGTTTTCGATATAAGAAAAGCTATGACAAGGTTCTTTCGGAAACTATTTTTTTCTACATGTAACCATTTATACACTAGAGGTTTTCCTCCTTGAGCCGAAGAAAAACAATAACAGGGAGGAACAAGAAATGTTACATCCCAGGGAACAGCTTCTTCCAGACACACCCTCCCAGCTCCATGCAGAAGCATGATTCCTCATTGCTCCCAGGGCTTTTTGCCAAGAAGTGAACTTCAAAGAAACAGAAACATAAAGATTCACATGTCAGCAGGCTCACAGAACATTCTGAGAATTTCGATGGACCAGGAGACTCAACATACCTGAGACATTATTAACTCTCCCGTCTCAGTCCAACACAGACTTCGCTTAACTAAGAACTTGACCTTCTAAAATGCTGCTGTCCTGAAAAAGACCCTAGGATCACCAGGCACGGGTGTCTTTTTTGGGCAGTGGTAGTTTATATGGAGATTACCTTCATTCAAATCCAATGTCTAGCACTTGCATCTAGGGAAACTTAGTCATGTTCACTAACTTGGTTGGGCCTCAATGAGATGGAAGGTTATTAGAATGTCTACCTCATAGGGTGCTGTACAGAATAATTCATCAATTAATCCACACAATGTGTTTATAACATTGCTCAGCATAGAATTAGTGCTCAATAAATGCACTTATTCCCTAAAATCTGGTCCCTGACCATTTTTTTATATTTCATTCAAGTCTTTCATTGTGCATAACTTATATACATAATATTCATTTTGGCCTGCTTTGTGTCCAATTTTAACCATATTGAGGTCACATTTTAAACTACTTTTTCCTGCTTAATTTGATGTGAGTACTTTCCCCTCATTTAAAATGGCTTTTAAGGGCTACATTATATTTCATCATATGGATTCATTTATCCAATTTACTATAAATATTGAGGCTGTTTCTAATTTTTTATTATTATAAATCACACAGCAATGAGCATCTGTGCCCATAAATCTTTATGTGTATGTCTGCTCACTTCCTCAGACTAAATTTCTAGAACTAGAATTGCTGGATCAAGAGTTTGACTCATTTTTGAGGTACTTAGGATACACACTGTTCTGTTTCTTGCTTCCACGGAGACAAAAGTCACTCTTCTAGCCCCCTCCCTGTCTCCACTTTCTTAACTAGATGCTTTTTTATTCTTCCTTAGGCAGTCTACTACATCTACATCACCTAACCCGTCATGCCCTCTGTTTTCCTATCGAACTTAAAGGCCCCTTGTCTATGTAGTCGTTACTTGGTCTTGGTAGAAAATTGCTTCCAGGACCTCTGAAGACTTCAAAACACACAGATTCTCAAGCCTTTTGTGTAGACTGTCATGGCATTAGCATTTAACATGTATATCCTCTTGTGTACCTCAAACCATCATCTCTAGATTATTTATCATGCCTAACGTAAGTGTGCTGTGTAGTTAGCTATGTAGCACAAGGAATAATGACAAGAACAAATGGCTGTACCTATTCAATGCAAATGTGTTTTTTTTTCCTAAATATTTTTGGTGCACAATTACCTAAATCCACAGATGGTGAACCCAGGGTCCACTGAACCCCATCATGCTCTATCACATTGTCCTTGCATCCTATATTGCAGTTGGTTGTTTATAAGCCTGCTTGGGCCAGAAACATATTTTTTTTTCATTTTTTTTGTATTAATTACAGTTTCTTTGTTTTGTATCCCAGCTGTAGTCTCCTCCTTCATTCCCTCCCACTTCCACCCTTCCTTCCTCATCTCCTCCCATGCCCCTCTCCAAGTCCACTGATAGCGGAGGTCCTCCTCCCCTTCCATCTGACCCTAGCTTATCAAATCTCATCAGGACTGGCTGCATTGTCCTCCTCTGTGGCCTGGCAAGGCTGCTCTCCCATCCGGGGGAGGTGATCAAAGAGCCAGCCATTGAGTTCATGTCAGAGACAGTCCCTATTCCCCTCACTAGGGAATCCACTTGGATACAGAGCTTCTATGGGCTACATCTGTGCAGGGGTTTTAGGTAATCTAAGTTATATCCAAGAACGAAAAGACCCCTGTGTCCAGATATTTTGGTTCTATTGCTCTCCTTGTAGAGCTCCTGTCCTCTCCAGGTCTTACTATCTCTCCCATCTTTCATAATATTCCCTGCACTCTGCCCAAAGCATGGACCAGAAACATCTTAAAGGAAAAACAATCTGCAATCATAGCACCTGGCACATAATGGATGCTCAATGGACAGACAGAGTAAATGCACATCCCCAGTAGGCTGGCACCACACAGGAGCATGCACAGTGTCCTTTCTCTGAGCACACTGGCTTCACCTGCATCGTGCACTCTAAATAATATGCTGGATGATCTTCTACTGCCATCTGAGCCAAGAAAATGCCAGTGTGCCAATGTTATTTTTTGTGTGACGTGCACAAGTTTGAGGAATAACCTACAAGGCGTAAGAAGTACAAGTCAAGTCTTTATAATATGACCCCTGGCCAGAGATATCAGGAGGAAAATCCCCTCCCCCTGACCACCCCATAATGAGCTATTACTTAGATCACCATCTAAACACTGGAAGAAAACCAAGAGACTACCTTGGGGTGCAACTTGATATGCTAAAGTCTAGAGAAGTGTGGCTAATAGCACTTGGACCATAGTGTTAGGGATTGTAAGCGCAGATATGAAGACCCCAGGCATATGTTTTGATATTTGCTCAACTGATGGAATCCATTCATCCACTCATTTGTTCTTGGTGTGTTGAATGGTTTAAAGTGTGTCAGTTCTTACATCCAGTGTAACCTGCATTAAGACAATTTTTTTTAAAGAAAGCATGGGATGAGATGAAGCGATAGCCTTTCCATCTACACAAGAATTCTGTTTTCTCATGATTCAAGGATGGTCCCTGCTCCAAGCGGGCAACCTTTTCATTATATGCTATAAAGGTTGCCAACTTTTCAACACTGCTGTCCAATTTTGCAGCTGATACAAACACATTACAGGAGATAGCTTGCTGTCCCAGGAAGAGTGACTGCGTTAGAATCCCAGTCATAGATGCCATCTTACTAGCTCTATGACTGTGGGAAACTCGTTTCACATCTCCACGCCTTTGTTTCCTCATAGAGAGAAGGAGCCGCTTGTGTGTTCTTTTATAGTGAGCAGAAGAGCAACCCCTCAGATATCACCTTGATCTGTAACACCCTTGAATATAGGACCCTGCATCACCTGGAGGGATTTTGCAGATGTGGTTAAAGTTAGACACCTGTCATGAAAAGATTATCCTGTACTCTCTAGATAAGACAACTTAATCATATGAACGCTTGTGAGCTAAGAGTCTTTTCTGGCTTTGGCCCTGGGTGTATTAATGGGAAGAAGTTCAGAGACAGCAACACGTGATGACCTTGACCTAGAGGGGCTGGTGTGAAGATAGAGATTAAGAGGCCACAACCCAAGACAAACAGGCTGTCCCTAGAAACAAAAAAGGCCAGAAAACAAGTTTCTCACAACCTCTAGAAACTAGGGGGCCCCTGATGACGCCTCTATGTAACCTAATGGAAGCATGCCTGAAAGTTTAACTTAAAAGTAAGCATGTCATTATAAGCTATTGTTTGTCACAGACACTATAGGAAACTCAAACAACCCTTTGCTATTGCTACATTTCTATGGTTGTTTGAAAGATAATGGACCCTATAAAATGCTTGATCGCCAGTTGATAGAACTGGTTAGGGATGATTTGGAGGAAGAGGAAGGTTTTGGAAGGGGAGTATTATTGGGGTGGACTTGGAGGTTGCAAAATATCCCATGCCATCCCCACTTAGCACTCTCAGCCTCCTACTTGTGTATCAAGATGTAAGCACATGCTGCTCTAGTGACTTGCTCCCCTCCAGGATGGTCACGTACTCGTCCTTTGAAACCCCAAGAACCCAATCAGCTCTTTCTTCTGTAAGTTGCCTTGGTCATAGTGTCTTATCACAACAATAGAAAAGCAACGAATGAACTTTTAAAACAGAATAGGTGCAATTGCTTGGGGAACACATATGTTCCCTCATGGTCTTTGGCAATGATCTGTGTTCTTGGTGAACTTAGACCATTAGTGAGATCTGAATAATATCATGGGGAAAAAAATAAAAACAAAAACAAAAACAGAAGACTTCTTGGGGCTAAGTTTGCCTCTATGCTTCTTGAGCCCTCTTTCCAGGGTTTCTGAAGCAGAGCAGCCTGTTATTGGAAAAAAAAAAAAAAGTGCTGTCAATAGGCAAACTTACCATAATATAGGAAGCCAAGGTGTCAGGATCTCCTAACTACAGAGAGTGGTTGTGCACTTAGCATCATTCTTTGGCTTCCTCTCTACCTGTGCCTTTGGGTGTTGCTGGTACAAGTACCACTTCTGATGGTCAAGCAGGGGTGTCCCTGACAGTCCCAGTCTCCTTTTTTTTTTTTTCCTCTCTGGAGACCCACATCTCTCCTCAACTTCTAAAGTAATGACTTCTCATGCTTCAGCATGAACAAGGGCCACTCAACCAGTCCTGGGCTCAGACTGGTGCTGCATTTCCTGGTCATGTGACCTGTCACAATCATTGAATGTTTTATGGTCCTGAATTGCCCTTCTGAAAATTAAGGGTAGCTTCTACTTCATATGGTCAGCTGATAGCTTAATACAGTGCTGTCTTACGGAAGGTGCTCATCAAGATTCATTCATCAAAGAGCATAAAGAAAACACTAAACAAATAAATTTGTATGCACACACACATGAAAAACATACTGCAGAAAAACATAAGCTGCATTACATATAAAATAGGTAAATAAACATAAACAATATATAACATATTTATGAGCATGACTGTGTATTTGTACATACATACGTGCATATGTATATATAAGAAATAAGTCTTATGGTTCATCTTTAAATTTTTTTATTCCAGTGGGAGCAAAGCAGGTAAAATATGGAATCATAAGATAAAACAATGAGGGCAAAATGGCAAGAAACACATGAGTTCAGAGAAGAGAGATGAATAATCACTCAAGGGACACCTTTGAATAAAGTCATTATTTTTTTTTTCTTTTAGCAATGCTGGGGATAAAACCCAGGGCCTTGCACAGGCTGGGCAAGCACTCTATCGCTGAGTCACACCCTCAGCCCCGAAACCACTATTAAATTGAATTTTCAGGATTAACATGAATTAGTTGGGTAAAACTCACAAGAAACAAATGGTATATGCAAAAGAAATAGCAAGTACTAAGGCCTAAGGCAAAGGAAACACACACACACGCAAAACACATCTGCACATACACACAGAAAGTTTTACTCACACACCAGATGCATGCACATACACATGCACACGCAGACACACACACACACACACACACACACACACACGCACATTTAAACGCTGCAGTGCTAATAAGGAGAAAGACACAGAGGCTGTTTACTTGTCTGATTATATTTTATGATTATTTCATTTTATCTCACTATGTAGCTTTGGCTGGCCTGGACTTTGCTATGTTGACTGGTCTGGCTTTGAATTCAGAAGGTCTGCTTGACTTTGACTTCCGAGGGCTGGATTAAGGTATGTGTACCATACAAGCCTCATTCACATAATTGTTCTTTACGGCTATAACTGCTGCTATTAGAAGCACCAGACCGAAGGTATCTTTTCGTTGGTTGATGCATAGTGTGAATTTCCCCAGCCCTTAAAGGAAAATTATGATTGTCATCCCATTCTGTCTTTAACTTCTTGAGATGTTATGGGAAGACCGAGGCAATCAGTGGGCTGAAAAGGTAGGAAAATACATGTCAGAAGGCCATGGGGCCCCAAGATAAGAGGCAAAGTGCTCATGGGTAAAACACTCTAGCATTTGTTTTTTATTAACAAGCTGTAGTAGAGATTCAAATTATTTTCAATTTTTCCAGCTATTAGTTTTTTTATTTGATTTCTTGCCAAGAGTATACTTTGTGTTCCTCGGTTTAAATGGCTGTCATATCTATATATAAATCCAAATCTTCTCTAGCTAGACTATTCATTTTCTGTTTCTCCAGAGTTCCTATCTCTAACCCTTCACTTGTGTTGCGGGCCCCCACTGGAACACCTTTCATGCATTCAAAATCCCTTCCATCCTCAGGGCCAGCTTATACTGCATGTGGTGGAGGAACCTGCCCCTTTGATGGATTTCAAGCATTTGTTGCCTGTATCACAGACTTTACTATCTATGGCAAATCTTCACAACATCAAAGCAGAATAGAGAGGAAAACGTTACTACTCCTTAAGACTACGGCCATGGAGGAGCAATTATTTAACACAATCCCTTCCAAGCCTTAACTACGTACTATGGATAATCAATAACATTGCAGACAAGTAGGAATGTTAATTTCATCTCCCAACCTTCTTCTGCCTTACGATGCTAGGAATGCTTCATGTCTAAGTGCAGGTCGCTTTTGGTTTTATTTTCATATATCATGGGGTCCTATGAGATTATAGTCTTAAAACCTCAGTAGACAGTCATGTCTCCAAGAAGATTCTGAGCAAATTTCACAATGCCTCTGGGGAGCTAAAATCTTTGAGGAAAAGGGAGGAGTTTTCTTTCAAAATCTCCCCCACCACTTTCTTCATATCCCCAGAAATAAAGCAAAATTTGCAAATAATAAAATAGATCATGGGTTATATGGAACAGGACAGGCTCAGTGGTGCACTGGAGTGGCTGTTCACAGCTCACCAGAGTTGGCTATATTGTTAAAGTTTTGTAAGTCAGTTTAAACAAAGTTAAAGTAATTTATCATTAAATAAGCAACAATGCTGTTCATTAATTTTTCATAACAGTTGAGAATTATGGCGCAAATCTTTAATCGCAGCACTTGAGAGGCAGAGGCAGGCAGATCTCTGTGAGTTCGAGAACAGCCTGGTCTATATACTGAGTTTCAGGACAGACAGAACTATGTGAGACACCCTGCCTCAAAACAACAAACAAACAAATATAATTATCAACAACAAAAACCTAATTCTTCTTATAAATGTTCTCTTAGTGTGCTCTCGGAGTGTTTAGATAATATATCTATATATATTATATAGATATAATAGATCTAAACATCCACCTTTAAATTCCTCATCCAGGGATGTCAATTTGTAGGTTTAAGTTGTCTGGGGTGGAAGACTGGCAAGTCTTAGAATATAGTCTCCCAAATAAGAGGAGACTGCTTTCAACCAAAGATAGTTAACATACTTATATACCAATTAAAAAAAACCTCTTTATTGGTTCTCTGTGAATTTCACAGTATGCTCCCCAATCCCACTCATTTCCCCCTTCCCTCATAGTCACCCTCCACTCTTGCAACCCCCAAGACAGAAATTTCACCGGGGAAGCTGTATTGTGTCACAGTTTGGCCCACCAGTGTAGCCTTCTGTCTGTACTTCTTTGCTTACAAAGGTTCATTACAATCACTGATTTGTCTGGTTTGAGGCTTCTGGCTTCTGCTTCTCTATCAATCCTGAAACATCACTGAAGCTCTTCTTGGATATCCTGTTGTTGCCCTGTCATAGAGATCCTGTGGTTTTGGATCTGTGGGACCTGTCCCTTCATGTACTCCAGCAGTTCATTGATGGGGTAGATGTTGGGAGCAGGCCAACTCAAAGCCCTAGATCTGGGCTGAGACATACCTGAGTCAGCCCAGCGGCTTTTCCACTCTCATGCCCTCAGGGCAGCTCACCACCTGCAACTCCCACATCCAGGCCCAGCTCTAGCCCGCTGCCCAGGCAAGGTGAAGGGCCTAATCTTCTGAGTGCTGCAGTGGATGAGGGGCAGGGACAACCCTCCCACTCTGATGACCTCGGAGCCTGCCATAGGTAGCAAGAGGTGAAAGTTGGGGGACAGCTCTCCCTTGCTCATGTCACTTCATGGGATATGAGTGCCAGGGCCAGCTCTCCCACACTCATATCCGAGGGGCTGGCTTGCCTACAACTCCCACAATGTTCAGGGCCTGCTCTTCAGAGTACTGCGTTTGGCTAGCGGCAGGGTCAGATCTCCTGCTTTCATGCCCACAGGGCCAGCTCTCTCTGTCTAGGTGAGGGGTGGATCCAGTTCTGCACAGCCCTCAGATATCAGCATGTCCCTGGGGATCAGCCCAGACCAGAGATGTCTACCTGGCCTTTGGCAGTAACAGACCCCTGCTGCTGCAGGACCACAGACCCACACTGACCCTACAGTGGCATCACAGGCCAGGACCCCACCTTGGTCTCAGGTGGCATTACTGGCTACTCACATCAGGCTGTTCCTCACTACCCTCGAGTCTGCCTCTCCGCTTCTCTTCACTGTGCCCATATCCTTCTGTTTCTTTTTCTCTTCCATTTCTCCATCACTTACTTGCTTCTTTCAGTGGTGCCTGGGGTCTCTGAGTGTCTGGGGTCATCTCAGAAGGTATCCTAACTGCCATGCCCTGCTTGTGCATTATGACACCGGGCAGTGGTGATCTCGGGCATGGTCTGCCCTCTACCGAGGCATACATGGTGCCAGACTAGTGCTCATCTCAGGCTAGCTTCCTGTCCATTCCCCACGGTACCTGTCTGGTGGACATCTTGGGCTTGCTCTTCACCTAGGTCTGTCCAAGCGGCGCCATCCGAGGGTGGTCTATCTGATGTTCACTCCTACCTGGGCCTGGGATCCCAGGTGGGGTTTTTCCACTCTCCAGCTTCCTCCCCTCCCTGGAAGCCTAGCCGGGTCTGCGAGATTCCAGACTGGTGAATGCCTCAGGTTTACATTTCCAGGGATTGTTAGGCTCCTAGTCACTCAGATATTCAAGGGTCAGAACACTGAGAGTAAGCATAGCCTCTCTCCTCTCTGCCACCCACTGACACGTGCCAGGGCCACCACAGCTGCAGTGTCTCTAGGGGCAGGTTATATCCCAATCGTTACACAGAGCACACTCATCTGAAGCTTCAGGTCTTCACAGGTCAACTTTAAATGAGCATTGCATGTCTTTCTTTGCTATATCTGGCAACCTTAGACATGTGTCTCCATTTTTTTTTCTTTCATCTTACTTGCTACTCAACAAAAATATCAAGTCATGTTGAAAATACACTTGTCAGTTATAACCAAGGTTTCTTGAAAATACAAGGATTTGATTAAAAAACAAAGTGGTGCTTTAAGAATCAATTACCTATGTGAAATTCAAAATGAAAATGCTATGTTTTATTACAAGTTTATGTTGTGTATTCCTTAAATCAGTAAAAGTTGTAAAATCAACACACACACACACACACACACACACACACACATGCTTGTGTATGCATGTACCTTACTAATTTTTGGAGAACCAGTTATAAAATATTTATTAGCAAACATTAGATGTTAAGAGCATAGTGAACCACTCCAAGAATGCATATAAAATTATTTTTAAAGAAACTATCCTTTCCAACAAAACTTTTAGACCCTAACCTCTTCCAACTATATGGTTCGTCTCTGTCAAACCAAGGGCAGAACAAAGTCAGCACCCCAAAGAATGACAGAGTTCACACTACACAGCAGTCAATTTTCCCTCAAGCACGTAAGCAGAAACAACTGAAATTATTTCTCTCTCTGCTTCAAGACAGAGTTTAACAAAAACCAAAGGAGGAACAACATTCCCCCTAACCCCTGGCCCACTGTCTCAGCAATTTCCAATCCAATCATGTAAGGATCACACATCTGCTCACACATCAACCAATCTGAGAGGCATCTCAAAGTGCTGTTAAGCTCTGACACATGGGACTCATAACCCAAGCATAGAATGTCCCTATTCTGGCCAGAGTAGCATTACATCTCTTACATAGCTGATACAGCTGGCAAAGCCAGCAGAGACTGCTCTTTCTGCCCCTTTCTGACCAAGAGGCCACAAGGACTGTGCTCAGTGTAGCCTCGGGTCCCAGAATTCCCTGAAAGGAAGACTCCCTACGAAGTATTAAACACAGGAAGAGCAGGAGCACAGCAATGAGGTGACATCTCTAGGCTGCCAGGTCCCCAGAGAGGCGGATTGGCAAAGACAGAAAGGAAGACAAGCTGGAACTCCAATCCAGATGCCTGGAAAGAGCCAGCGGCTCCAGACATGCCCCCTTTCTACATTCCCAAGCTCTGCTAACCCCCTCCCGGTTCTCACGCCATACACTTGCTTTTTGTTAGCAAGGACCAAGAGAGGATCAGCAAGCTGCAGCGTGGGGCAAGTCTGTTGCCTATGTTCCCACCCCTGACTCTTCAAAATAAGCAAAGACATAAGCAACAGACTTGCTTCACACTGCTGCTCGCTCCTGTGCACGTGCGCGCACACACACACACACACACACACACACACACACACAATTTCAAGGAAAGAGAAGACATCAGGAGCTTGGCCCCCATAATTAAGGTTTTTAGTTGGATATAGTTATAGTACCGTACACTGTATTAAGCACCCCAATAAAATGTATTTTCTTCCCCAACTTTATGCCCTCAAGTCAGTGTTTTCCAAGCACATCCAGACAGAAGTTTATGCATGTTTTATGGGACAATGGGGGGAAAGAGTTCCAAACTTGAGGTCTTTCCATTTTCACATTTTATTTATGTTTGTTTGTGGCAGGACTTCTCAGAGCCTTTTAAGGCAGATAGATACACTTCATTATTCTGCATATTTTCCAGTTTATTTGAGGCTGGAACCTGTTTCTCATGGGCTATTTTTCAGAACTAGTGTTCTACAGAAAAATCACTCTAGCAGTCATCATCTGCAGCTATTTTTATGTTTATTTTTTTATTTTTTATTTTGCTTATCAAAGTTCACTGACATGTACAGGACTTCATTCATCTCCTGACTTCCATCATCTTTAGCAAATCATAGGTTTTCTCTTGTGTTATAACTTTTAACGTTTTCTCAGCGGTTTTGTCAACATGTCTTCTCTCTCCTCTATGCTTACAAGAGACATTTTGGCTGCACTATTTCCATCATTCCCAGAAGCTTCTGGAAGGCAGAGGGGTCCAGTGGGGAGCTTTATGGGAGGCCTGGGGGCCTGGCGGGGGGTCTTGTTGGGGGCCTGGTGGGGAAGCCCTAAATAAGAAGCCGTTACAGCCCCAGAGTCAACATTTAGCTCCAAGGGGTCCTCAATTCTGGGACATAAAACAGTGAGCATATTTGAAAGGCACTTGTGGGAAGGCTCACAAATGTGCTTTGTTAGCATAAAGGGACACTGAAAAATCATCAATGGTCCCAGCTCCCCCAAATTCTCTGGCAAAAAAAAAAAAAATGCTGTGCCTTGGAGAGTCTGCTTCTATCATGTTCTGCCTATGGATCTATAATTTTAAACAAGTATTCTGGGTGATTGTTCCCACCAGAAGAATTAAGAAGGCATCAGATTATCTACAGGGAATGAGGACTAGGGTGGTGAGAGTTATAGACAAATGAGAGCTGCTTGGCTGACAGGCAGAAAAGGAGGTGGACCCACACTGATGTTCTCCTGTTCACTGCACAAAGTACGCATGGGGGAAGAAGGAGTTTACTTGACACCATAGGCCATCTTTGAGGGAAGCCAACAAAGGACCCTGAGCAGGAACAGACAGTAACCATGGATGGACACTGTTCACTGACTTGTTCTCCGTGGCTTGCTCAGCCTGCTTTCTTATACAACCCAAGACCACTTGCCCGGGAGTGGCACCACTCAAGACAGCAGACCTTCCTCACTTCAGTAATTAATCGAGAAAATGCCCCACAGTCCTACCCACAGGAACATCTGATAGAGACAATTTCTCGGCTGAGGTTCCCTTTGTAGACGACTCTGGCTTGGATCAAGGTTACAAAACCCAACCAGTGCAGCGAGTGCTCAGGCTTGCACTGGGCTGAACTAGACCTAGAATCTGACCTTAATATGGTCGATCTTGAGGCCTGTACTCCGAAAATTACACTTTCACATGCCATGCTGGGGGCGGGGTTGTCTTTAAAAACTTCAATTATGATGATGTGAACCATGATAAACTGATATATTCATTCAGGAATTGGAGATTTGCTGGGCCCAGGGAAAGGCTATATGTACAAACACGCATGCGTGCATACAAACATATATGCACTGGCCACCAGGACAACTGGTGTTTGTAACTCTTTATGCAATTGTGCAAATGCTTATGAATGATGAAAAAAATAAAATGACCTCTACTTTTATAATGATCTTTGTGTGTCTACTGTATGTTGCCTACATCCAGGGCTGGGATTACTTAAGGATTTTTATGTCATCAAGAGAGAAGCAGATGGGTGAAAACGCCATTTGCTTTATTAAAAATAAAATAAACACGCTAAACAAAAGTTTGTTGTAAATGAATAAATAAAGAAATAAATCTCCCCTCATGTCTAGCCACCAAGGGAATCTCTGCTGCAACTGATTTCTTGAAAAAGTTTAAAATCAAAGCCTGGAAAACCTTGTAGCCATTACACTGTAATCTTTATGAATCACCAATTTGCTTTTCATGACTTTCCCCACATTCCTTCTATATTTTGTAGTTTATTTTGTTCCATGTTTTCAGCCGCAGCTTTGCCAAGCCCCAGAGTCCAGAAGTCATCCAAGCAGGGAATGTGCGCATCCTGCTCTCTGCAAGCTGCCTGCCCTAGGACCAAGGCCCACATCTGACTTCCCTTCCGTTCCATCCTCTTTCTGTCTGGCGCAGAGACAGACAGAAAACCACACCACCAGACCTAACACTCATGGACTGAGGCCTTCAACGGTCCAGGAGGCCACGAGGAAGTTAGAAGCTTTCCTTTCTCGATTACTGTGAGTGCATCCCGCAGAGACCGAGGACTTTAAGAAGGAGGTGGGTGAGGTTGGGGCAGCAGTTGTGAACAGTTGGGTGCAAACCCATGGCGGCTTAGTAAGTGCAATAAATAGTTTACTTTAACTTAGCTTACTGAGTCTCTCCCTTTTCTGCTCCTATACACAAACAATCCACTTCTCGTTTGCAAATTCTACACATCTGCTTGTGAAACCACGCTCTCTCTTCTTAGGAAGATTATTTGTTTCTCTTTTTCCCCAACACAGGCAAGTAGTTTCAGAGCCAGTTGACTCGATACGGTCTCCTTCACTGCCCGTGTAGATGTTTGTTCTGGTGACAGCATCAGGGGTGGGTGACTGATTTACTCATTCAGACATCTACTTATAATCTGAGACCCGTCCATTTATTCACTAAGTTTTATGAAATGTGTTTTGTCCTGTGGGACACAGGCACTGATTTGGACAATGTAATGAGATGACAGGAGACTGGACAGTCAAAAACAGCAGCAGTTCCCTCGGGGCCTGTCAACTGCCTCGTGCAATCTTGGAATTATGGTTTATTCCTGAGGAACCCAGGTCCTTCAGGATGTACCCTTTATATACAGCCTGCAGATGCCAGAACCATCAATGCACCTCACTGGGATGTGACTTAAAAGGTACAACTCTAAATGGGTTCTCCTGCTTAAGCAAATGCAAAGAGAACACAGAGCAGTCATTAACTGTAGTAGAGCAAGATTTTTAATTAATAATTCATAAATTGACTTATGTAAAAAAAAAGTCTTCATAACAATTATAACTTGTGCTGTGTGTTTGATATCTTTTTGAGGGGAGAGGGTGAGTTTCTGTTTCATCTCGGGATAACTTACATCTTGGGATATTTCCACTAACAAATGTAGAGGAACTACAGGAAAACACATTTATCTGTTCATTACTGCCATGTGAAATGTGCTTGGCTAGCAGGAAAATGTACGGCAAATTCACTGCAGGCCTGTGTCACTCCCTTCTCACATACAAACAGAGTGAAGTGATCGTGCTGCTGCTGCTGCTGCTGCTGCCACATCAGATGTGACCTCACAATCCTTTCCAACATCATGATCTGGGCATCCCCCAACAGCTGAAGGAGCTGGAGAGTGGGATGAGCTTGAAGAGCTGGGAAGAGCCAGCTCTGTGTGACAAAAACCTTAGTCCCTCAGTCCTCTATCTGTGAGCTGCACCCTGTTTTGGGCTGAAATGACCCTTTCACAGGGGTCACTTAACAGGATAGGAAAACACAGATATTTACATTATGATTCATAACAGTAGCAAAATTACACTTCCGAAGTAATAACAAAAATAATTATATAATTGGGGGTCACCACAACATGAAGAACTGCATTAAAGGGTCGCAGCGCCAGGAAGGTTGAAAATCACTGCCTTAGTCAGTGTCTTAGTCCCTGTTCTATTGCTGCAAAGAGACACCATGACCAAGGCCAATCTCATGAAAGAAAGCATATAGCTGAGGATTGCTTACAGTTTCGGAGGTTTAGTCCATGGTCATCATGGCTGGGAACATGGCACTGGAGCAGTAGCTGACAGCTACGTCCTTGTCCAGAGGCTGAGAGAGAGGATAGGGGCCTGGTATGGGCTTTGGACACCTCAAAGCCCACCCACAGTGACACACCTCTTCCAACAAGGCCACACTTCCTAATTCCTGTAAGTCTTTCAAACAGTTCCACTCTGTGGTGATCAAGCCTTCAAATATATGAGTCAATGGGGGCTATTCTTATTCAAGCTACCATAGTCAGCTGGCTTGTACTTATAATGTGTGCTTGCACTTGATAAAGGATATAATTAGACATTTTATTATCATTATTGCCTTAAGATTATACCTATATAAAATTACCTGCACATTCTCTCTCCATGGGCTGGGGTTAGTTAGTGGTGAGGTGGGAAGCAGAAGTGGTTCCATTTTTTTTTTCTTCCCATTTTCATTCTGTCTCGGGCCCACCCAGTGCTTTAAAAAGATTCCTGATCACTAAAAACTCCCATAAAGGGTGGAAATGAGAACACCCAGATGGAAAGCTGCACTTCTTGGTCAGAAACCGCAGAGGGAGATAGGTCCATTTTGTCCTCAGCATCCTTTAACAATGACTCATGTGATAAATGCCCAAGTTCGGTTCCAGGAAAAAATTCGTTTCTTCAGAAAAAAATTCCATGTTTTCCATTGTCAGAAAACCAAAACTAAGTAACCCAGTATGTTTCCACTCTGCCTTCTCTTCCAAGAAGTTTGTGCCAAAAATGTATTAGCCAAGTGTTATAATTATCCCCCATCAGGTGCCTAAAGCCATCCACTCTTTTTTCGCTTTCCGACATTCCTAGTTTTCTTTGATCCTTGAACAGTTTATTTTACATTGATTGAATCTGCAATTTTTTTTTCCATCTCCTGGGAAGGGTTTGGTCACTTGAGGTTCTAAGACCTCTTCAAACTCAAATTCTATGAAATTTTCAATACAGGTCAATGGCTAGGGGAAAAGTATTAGGGTTTTTTTTTTTAATATTTAGGTTTTTTTTTTTTTTTTTTTTTTTTTTTTATCTGTGAGCATGTATGTATGTGGACCATGTACTTGCCTGGTGCCCGTGAGGGCCAGAAGAGCATGTCAGACCTCCTGGACCTAGAGCTACAGGTGGATGCTGGGAAAGGAAAACAGGTCCTCCGGAAGAGCAACAAGTGCTCTTAACTGGCATGCCATCAATCCAGCCCCCAAATTTTAAATAGTTTAAAATACATTAAGAACTACTACAGACTAAGCTCCATGTATTATACCTCTAGTATTCATAGGCTCCCTAGTCTCTGGGTTCCAATGAGGCCATGTTTACATTTCTAGTCACACTTTCAGGTCTGTAACCAGACCACGCAAATTTGTAGGACAGTAGATTCCCCTAGAACTATTATTTATAATCAAGGGATATTGCAGGGTTTGAGCATAGACTGTTGGCTTTGTCATTTGAACATGTTCTCCTTGGAACCTGCTCTGTTACTCACTACAAGCTCTGTCCTACCAATAGTGATGACTTTTGGGAAAATGCAAACCTGAAAAACAACTGATATGCCCACGTATTACTACCTAACCTCTTTCTGTGGTTGTGTTAAATGAACAGTGGGGAGACCATCTTCACACCTTTCTTATAGAGAAAGAATGGGGATAATATGGGTGGAATTATTTAGGGAACGGTAAGTAAAGAGGGAGAACAATTGTTGCTTGGTCCATATCTGGTGTTTTCTGGATTCAAAGAGGAAAGTCCAAAAAAGGTAGGAACAACATTCAAGAGATGGGAGTACTGAAAAGCCAAGAGAAAAACCTGCCGTTCTGAAACCTTCACAGCCCCGTGAAGCAGGTATTATTGTTCCTCTGTGGCACAGGATAACCCTGCTCATTGTGTTTTGCCCAAAACACAAAGCACATTGCTATGAAGCTGAGAGTTCAGCCAAGTCTGCTAGGCATTTTCCATGACACACCTGAATGGAATGAGTGATGGAACAGGCCTCTCACATTCCTCTTTGGTTGGTCTCTATCTGTATCCTAAACCTACAGTAGACTATGACTGTATCTAAACTCTGCCAGCGTCGACTTCTTCCTCTGACAGATGCCAAAGACAGTAATCAAATACCTATCTTCCACATGATAGATCTGAAACTGAGGTAGCAATGGGAAGTTTCAACTTTTAGTGTGATTTACTACCAACACTCAAATAGTTGTAAATATGCTTCATAAAAAGTATAAAGCACAGGCACATGCACACACACACACACACACCACAAGTGTTATGTAAGTGCCAGCTTTAGAGGAGAAAGGAGTAGCTGTCTGGGAGTCCGTGTTTGTTCATTGCAGCTATAAGCCAACCCCAACACGTAAAGTAACATTGTGAAACTTTAGAATCATACATTCTCTTTCCTGAAACAAGTCTCCTTCCATCTGTGACATCTGTGTGATTGACTTTTTTTGGAGGTGGAATGAATAAAAACAAAGTGGAAAATATTCTGAGAATAACATGATAAAATACTTTTTCAGGGGAACAGAATATTATCTGACTTCTACGCCAGGTTCCAGCCATCTGGTACCGGCAGCCCCCGTGGCCTTTTAGAAAGAGGCCAATGTAATCTACAGCATCCAGAGTCAGGGTAGGAGGTGACCTGGATAGCTTGTCCTGTCCTGGACATCATTAGAAGTCTTGTACTGAGTGAGGCCTCTCTCACCACCAGGAAATTGTACTTCCTCTGAACAAGAGGATTTTTTGAGAATGAAAACACCCAAAGACACAGCCAGTGTTTTTAATATTGATTTAAAGCCATGAAACCTTTTCTGTATACATAAATGTAACAAGTTGAAAAAATATTATCATGACATTTGACACCTTAATCCCTCACAAGGAGGAAGTGATCATTGTCTGGAAAATACCTTGGTAAACATGCTTGGGATATGACGTCAGTGGGAGCCAAGACCTCGGAGCAGAAAAAGCAGAAACTGTTCTATTTAAGGACAGAGGAGAGCCAAGGGTGAATCTCTACTTCTCTTCCTTACTGGGCACAGGAGAGGAAAGTGAGGCTAGAAAAGGGGCAGAGTAAGGGGAGCCAGGAAATAAAGGAACGGTTGGTGATGGTGCTGTCTGCCTATGTGTGGAAATAAACGTGAGAGCTTTGCTTAGCTCTCTATCATCTACCTGTCATCTTCCCCAATATGTGAGCTGAAATGAAACACAGCACTTTTATTTTTACAAAAAGATTAATCTTTTTACCATTTTCAGTTATGTGTACATGTGTTGGCGGTGGGTACATGCAGCTAGAGGATGCATTGCTGGTGGAGGTCAGAGGTGTAAGATGCTTTGTGAGTTGATGGTTGTGAGGCACCAGATATGAGCATTGGGAACCAAACTTGGGTCTTCTGCAAGCTAACAGCAGTTAACTTCTGATCCATGTTTTAAGCCCTAATCCTTTTACTTAAAAAAAAAAAAATTCATTTCACATACATATCAACACTGTGAGCAGATATTATGGTACTTATTTTAAATATGAGTATCCAAGACCCATAAAGTCAAGACTTGCCCAGATCCATTAACTAGCAGACATGGAGCAGGCAAAATTGCATCTCTTTTTTTATTTTATTTTTATTTTATGTGTATTCGTGTGAAGGTGTCAGATTCCTTGGAATTGGTCGTACAGACAGTTGTGAGCTGGCATGTGGGTGCTGGGAATTGAACCCGGGTCCTTTGGAAGAGCAGACAGTGCTCTTAACCACTGAGCCATCTCTCCAGCCTGAAATTGCATCTATTGAAGTTAATTTATCTTGCTACCAAATCCTTTTTTTTTTTGCTTCCACCTTCTCCCACAAACCAAACCAAACCAAACTTCTTCTGTTAAGTCTACAAATAATTTCAGTGATTGAGTAAGTTGCTTTTGAAACTCAAAGAAAGGGCTGAGTTCTATGTTTGGATATGGCCCAACTTCATTGCGTGGGATAGGTCCTACAGTGGCCCAAGAGCCAGAAGAAGCTGCAATCATAATTGCTCCAAGTTCTAGGAACTCTTAAAATCACTCAGTCTTCAACTCTGGAACTGGTAGATATTAGATAATTAAAACTGGATTTTAGGATTTCAAGAAGGATCCACATGACCCTTGTGGGTGTATATGCAATCATTACATGTCAACACATATGAAGGAGGAGGGAGGGAGAGAGAGCCAGAGAGGACGGGAGGAAAGAAGTGATGGAGGAATGGAGGAGGATATTTTGGCAACTAGTTGCATTCTATACTTAAAATAGGAATAACAATTAGACTTTGCATAAATTTTTATGTTAGAAGCAAACTCAAGAGACCAGAAGCAAATGCTTATTATTCCTCTAACATTGTATTGCATATGAAAAATAGGAGGTTCCCTAGAAAAACATATACTCTATGATTTTTGGTATCTCAATGGTGCCAACTCAGATACCAAGCTAAATCTGAATCTTCCGTCTCCAGATATGTGTTTATATCTCAGATATCAGAGCCAAGGTTTTTTCTTAATAAAGCTCTTCAGTAGCTAGTATGCTGCTTATCATACAAGAAGAATATAAGAAACACATCTTGGCTCATGCGTAGATAAATGGATGGTTGGAAGCTCACCATAGATAGCCAGTGGGCTGAGGTGGCGAGCTCCTATCAGCACCACCGTGATTATCACAGAGATTTGCAGAAGGGCAGGTATTCTTGTTGGCAGTTAGTCCTTGAGAAGACCTGCCAGGTGTATCTTATTGGCCTGTGGATCCAATTTCCAAAGTCTTGATTCTCAGAAGACAAGCCAATCCAAGCCTGAGTTGGGCATGGACAAGTAAGAAGGTCTTCAAAAGATGGGTGGAACTCGGGAAGAAGTCTCCTAGGAATCCTCAGTTGAGTCATCTTGACGAAACTCAGATCCCACGTCCGTCCGTAGCCCTGTGCAACTTTGCTGTTGGCTGGTTTGACCTTATGCCTTAATTCTCATTCTCTTATGCTTGCAGCCTCAGAGCCTGCCTATTAAAGCATTTTCAAATGTTTGGGAAGTCAGTCACATTTGAGTTTATCCTCTTACTGTTTGGATGACAGGAACTATTTGTAAACAGAGCACCCTGCCAGTTACCAGCATTTATTTGCAGTTATATCACAAATGTTTTTGAAACTTGTGTTTATCTATAATTTGACACATCAAGAGGACTTTTGCTCTTGGCCCAAGCTCCTGCCAAGGCAAATGGTTATGTGTTAAAGTTGCTTTCATCAGACCTTCACAGACCTCATGGCTGACTCTCTCATCTTTCTCGCATCAGGGTTACCCAAGCTGATGTTAAGAAAGCAATTGAACACATATGTGACACGCTGGAGAGCCCAAGCGAGAGAACAGGCAGGAGGGTGGAGGGAAAGCTACACTTGGAGTCCTGTTCTAAACAAAGGGCTATTTTCAGAGAAGCTTGGCTCTGACATCCACAAAGGCCATTTGGCAGAGGACCCAGCTGCTCTCCAGTCCACCTCTGCGCTGATTACGAGGATTGCTCTTTGCTCTGCTGCTAACCTCAGGGGATGATGCCTCTGGCCCCCAGAGGCATCTGTTTCACTTTGCCTGCTTACCCACCATTTCAGTTAAGCCCTGAGAAATCCTGTGTTGGCCAATAGGCAGAGAGAAGCTCTCAGCTGGAAAGATAGATGCTTTTTGTGATGGATTTTGAAAATCATAGACCTTCATTGCTGAAAAGAGACCCTCCTAGCCGGTCCAAGCCCCAGCTTATCTAATTAATGCATTCATTCAGCAAATAGTTGCCAAACGCCCTCTGCATGCCAGGCACCATTCAACATGGTAGGGGAATACTGGGAATGAAATGGACAAGGCCCCTCCTTCATGGAGCAAGTAAACAAATATGATTTTAGGGAGTATTTGCTTCAGTGAAGATGACTAAAGAGGATTATGTGGGAATGAGTGATTGGTGAAGTGATACTTCAGAGAGAGAAACCCCAAGAGGAAGCAGTATTTGAACTGAAAATAAATTACAGGAGCCTCACCATGCAAAGATCTCTGAGGAGACAGACAGAAAACAGCCAGTGTAGCTGACATACCAGTCAAGCTATAAACACAGAAGATTGGCATGAAGTTGAAGCTTACAAGGTGGAACTGAAAAAGAGCAGAGATCAAATCACATAGGGCCAGGGGCGGGGGTGGGGGCGCTGGGATGAGGGATTTTTGTCTAAATCACTTGGAAGCAAGAACGACAAGGGAGTTTCCTATATGCAGGCATTTGAAGCCAGCATAGGCTGACCCTGAAACAAAAGCAGTCTTCCTTTTCCTATCAAATTGTTGCTCTAGGAGGCTCAGGATGTTGAAAAGTATGTCCTGGCACAACACAGAGGAATTAATCCGGGAATACGCCATTCGTAATGAAAAATCACTCTAGATTGAAATAATCTCTCAGGCTGGTGTTGTTTTCTGCGCTTGCTTCTCTGCATGCTTTCCCATCTTTTCCTTCCCTTCTGTCCCAGGTTGACAGGGGAAGAAAATCCCTACAGGGAGCAGTTTCTTCCCCTGCTTTACTAATTTGTGCTTCACTTTCCGAGCATCTGTTGTCTCTGCAGCCTACCTGTGCCAATTTTCATAATAATTTTATTTCAGCAAGCCTTTTAATTTTAAAGTTATTTACCTGCCTCATCTGATAAAATTGTGGTGACTTTGATGTCTGGCTAGACTATCTTTAACTTCACACATAAGACAAGCTTGAAAGTCTCAGCACTGTGGTTGTGCGATCAGTTAAAATGACACGTGATCCACACATATTTTTCATCATCCGGTGCCGTCTTTGGATCTTGGTCCAGGTTCACATTTGGTTGTTCAGTGGAAATATTGTATGTGTAACCTTACCTACTGTGCTACGTACAGCAGAGGACACAGCATGATGGATAATCTCTTGGTGTGTGTGTGATGCTGAGATGGAACACGGGTTCTGGAGGTATTGGCCAGACTCATCCATTCCAAACCCACTAGCCATCCTCTCCTATTGCTGTTTTAGCATCAAGTACCATTCCTGACCCAGGTTTCTCAATCCAGGAACTGATGACGTTGTGTGGGATGTGTCTATGAGGCAAGGGTGGTCCTGTACATTGGAGGTTGTTCAGCAGCCTCCCTTGGTCCTACTGCCAGATGCCAACAGCCCCTTCCCCGACCCATAGTTTAGACAATAAAACAAACGATATCGTCAGATATGGCCAATAATGTTTTGTAGAGCAAAATCACCTCTGTCTTCCCATCCCTGATCTGAGAATCACTGATGTAGAGCCTCTTTCTCCATAGGGCCTAAAGCAAATTTAACTAGCTCAATGATATCTTCCATCATAAATAAATGGCCTTCGAGGCCAGCCTGGTCTACAAAGTGAGTTCAGGACAGTCAAGGCTACACAGAGAAACCCTGTCTTATAAAACAAACAAACAAAAAATAAAGAAAAAGAAAAAAAAGAAAGAAAAATCAATAGCCTTCATTCTTGTAATTACCAAGCATGTTGTTATGACCAGCATTTATTATATCTACTATTTTTTTTCTGTTGTTCAGCTCTGTTTCCCTCAGCAGAATGTGAAGTCCTCAAGGGCAGCTTCCATATTTTTGTCTGCTGTAGCACATAGCATACCTGGACATGGCCCAATGGTGGCCTTCCAAATGAGGTCAAGAGTTAAGGTCTTCATGAGGACTCTGATCCCATCACATAGAAGAGCATAATGGCTGGTCATGTGGCTACTCAGTAGCCATTACTGCAGTCACATTATGATGGCCTGTGTTTGAGGAGAAGAAATTGGTAGTTCTGTCATTAGATTAGAGAATTTCCTCAAGAAACAGGTACAGAACCATGACTGGATAAACATTTCTGAAAATTAGAGATATAAAGAATGATAAACCAGAGAAGGTTTTCCCTAAGATGGGGAGAGCGTACTACTAGAGGGAATTGGGCTGAGAAGTCAGAAGACAAATGTACAAATGCACAGGTAAATACATCTAATAATCTCAACTAATTTGAGCTGTAAATACTTAAAGAAAATAAACAAAATAGTTGCCCAAGGGCAGAGAGGAGGACATTTCTATTTTAGACAAATAGAAGGAATGCATTGGAAAAACTGTTAGGAAAGTAGGGAATGAAACCCCTTCCCCCCTGCAAAACAAAACAAAACAAACAACCCAACAACAAAGAAACAGGACTCTACAGGAGTCCTGTTCAAAGTGTACATCATGAGTCGTGGCGACTGAGTACATAGACAAGGGAGATATAGAGGCATAAAGCACATTGTGTCCGTGACCAAGCTTTGGAATTTAAGAGCAGACAAAAACTATTGAACAGCTTAAAACACAGATGTGGAATATGATTTCTATTTTGTAAATAGCAGTTTTATTGAGATATAATCTGCCTGTCATAAAATTCTTTCTTTTAAAGTGGGCAATTCAATGGGTCGTAAGATGTTCAGACTTGTGCAACCAAACTATCTAGTTTAGAGTATTTTTATTGTCTCAAAAAGTTCCCCAGACCTAACACAGTCTCTCTATCCTCCTTTACACTTAACCCTAACACAGCTCGGTCTGTTTCCTTTCTTTATGAACCTGCCTATTTGAACATTTCATGTAAATGGGACTGTTAACTGACCTCTTATATTCAGTTTCTTCCACTTAGTGTAAGATTTTCATAGTTCATACTACAACGTGTATAACTTCATGTCTCTATGGGTAAATAATTGGACAATATATTGGTACACAACTTCAATTTATCTATCTATTGATAGACCTCTGTTTCCACCTTTTACCTGTGATGAAAAATGTTGTTTATAAACATCTGTACACATATTTTTATGTGGACTTGTTTCTATTTATCTGGAACTAGAAATAAAATTTCTATTTATTTATTATATATTTTATTTATTTATTCTATTTATAATTATATGTTATTCTAGGCACATTTGTTATATGCCCAGAAATGAAATTCATTATTGATTTGCCTGGTAACTACACACATCTTTTTAAAGGCTTGTCAACCTTCTTCATCAAATACCTGTACAGCTTACAACCATACCAGACATAGATGATGGCTCCATTTCCTCTAACTCTTTTCAACACTGTTATCATTATCTTTTTAGTTTAAAGCTTCATAGGGAGTTTGGGGTATCATCTTGTAGTTATGATTTGCATTTCTACAATGACCAATCATGATGAACGTGGATCTTGGTGAGTTTTTACATTTTCTTAAAATAAATCGCATTCAAATTTTTTGTCCATTTTCCATTGGGCACTTTGATTTGATATTTTTGAGGTAGAAGATTAAAACATTTTTCTAGGTATGTCCTTTAACAGATACCTAACTTGCCAACTTTTTCTCCTATTCTGGAGATTGCATTTATCTTGTTAATTATGTTATTAAATGTATAGGTTTTTGGATTTTTTTTTCTTTAAGATTTGGATGAAGCCCAGGTTACTTTTTTTTTTCTTTTGATTTTGGTGAAAACCTAATAAGGCTTTGCCTAAGCCCAGGCCACAAATGCTTTACTCCTATATTTTCTTCTAAGCGTTCTATAGTTTTAATTTCTAAGTTTAGATCCATGGTTCACTTCAATTAGTTTTACTGGAGGCACAGAGTGAAACCCAACTTCATCCTTTGCATTTAGAATATTGTCGTCTTAACTTTTTCAAACCGTGAGGGAGTACACAGTTCCCCAATATCTTATACCTTCTTCATGCATCTTCAACAATGTTTTTTTCTACTTTTCATGCTGTACACCTTGCACTTCTTTAGTACTATTCTTAAATATGTTATTCTTTCCCATGTTATTGAAAGTGAAATTTTTAATTTTATTGTGGATGCTTGTTAATAGCATGTAGAAACATGATTGAGTTTCGCATATTGACTGTAGAACCTGAAATCTTGCTTAACTGATTTAATATTTACTCGCTATGTCAATTCTTCCTCCTCTGCTTTCCATTCCACTTCCTCCTCCTTTTCATTCTCCATGTCCTCCTCTTTCTTCCTCTCTTCCACCTCCCCTTTCTCTCCTTTTCTTCTCTCTCTTCTTCCTCTTCCACCTTCCCTTCCTCCTTCTGCTCTGTCACTATTATGACCTAAATGCTTATTATGTCTTTCTCTTTGTCCTTTATACAATGTCTAAAATAGTGATGGATAGAAGTGGCAAGAGTGGACTTATTTATCTTGTGCATATTAGAAATCAGCTTTCCTTCCATTATTTTTAATTTTTTATTATTATCATTTGTTACAATTTCTTCAATTTGTATCCTGGTTAGGTTATGTACCCTTCCCTCGTCTCCTCCCAATCCCACCCTCCTTCCCTCTTCTTCTATGCCCCTCCCCTAGTCCACTGATAGGTGAGGTTTTCCCTTCTATTTGACCCTAGCCTATCAGGTCTCATCAGGATTGGTTGCATTGTCTTCCTCTGTGGCCAGAAAAGGGTGCACCCCCTTCCCCCCCCCCCGGGGGAGGTGATCAGAGAGCCTGTCACTGAGTTCATATCATACTAGAGAAAGCTCCTGCTTCCCTTAGTAGGGAACCCACTTGGAGACTGAGTCCATGGGTTAGATCTGAGCCAGGGTTTTAAGTCCACCCATGCATTGTCTTTGGTTGGGGTATCAGTCTCTGCAGGAACCCCAGGGCTCCATTTCTTTGGCTCAGTTGGTATCCTTTTGGAGCTCCTCTCCCCTCCAGGTCTTTCTAGCTTAGTTTCCCTGCACACTGCCCAAAGGTTGGCTATGAGTCTTAGTGGAGTCTTTCAGAGGCCCCTTTGTGGTAGGCTCCTGTCCTGTTCCCTGTCTTCTCTGGCTTCCAATGTCTATTGCATTCATCTTTCTGAATGAGGATTGAGCATCTTCCCTAGGGTATTCCTCACTGTTTAGCTTTTTTAGGAGTATAGATTTTTAGTATGTTTATCCTATATATGGCTAATATCCACTTATGAGTGGATATTACACTATGTGTGTTTTTCTGCTTCTGGGATAGCTCACTCAAGATGATCTTTTCTAGTTCCCACCATTTGCCTGCAAATTTCATGATTTCCTTGTTTTTAATTGCTGAGTAGTATTCCATTGTGTAAATGTACCACAATTTCTGTAACCATTCCTCTGTTGAGGGACATCTAGGTTGTTTCCAGCTTCTGGCTATTACAAATAGAGCTGCTACAAACATGGTTGAGCAAATGTACTTGTATAGTTGACCATATTTTGGCTATATGCCTAGGAGTGGTATAGCTGGATTTTGAGTTAGCACTATTCCGTTTTCTGAGAAAGTGCCAGATTGATTTCCAAAGTGCTTGTACAAGCTTACATTCCCACCAGCAATGGAAGAGGGTTCCCCTTTCTCCACATCCTCTCCAGCATATGCTGTCCCTTGAGTTTTTGATCTTGGCCATTCTGATGGGTGTAAGGTAACATCTCAGGGTTGTTTTGATTTGCATTTGCAGTCTTGATCACTAAGGATTCAATATTCCTCTATAGAGAATTCTCTGTTTAGCTCTGTACTCCATTTTTTAATAGGATTGCTTGGTTTGTTGATGTTTAACTTCTTGAGTTATTTATATATTCCAGATATTAGCCCTCTGTCAGATATAGAGTTGGTGAAGATTCTTTCCCAGTCTGTAGGCTGTCATTTTGTTCTGACAATGGTGTCCTTTGCTTTACAGAAGCTTTTCTGTTTCATGAGTTTCCATGATTTATTGATTGTTGATCTTAAAGCCTGTGTTGTTGGTGTTCTGTTCAGGAAGTTGTCTCCTGTGCCAATGAGTTCAAGGCTCTTCCCCACTTTTTCTTCTAACAGTTTTAGTGTGTCTGGTTTTATGTTGAGGTCTTTAATCCACGTGGACTTTAGTTTTGTTCAGGGTGATAAGTATGGATCTTTTCTACATGTAGACATCCAGTTAGAACAGCACCATTTGTTGAAGATGCTATCTTTTTTTCCACTGTATTATTTTGGATTCTTTGTCAAAATTCAAGTATCTGTAGGTGTGTGGGTTTATTTCTGGGTCTTCTATTTGATTCCATTGATCCACCATTCTGTTTCTATGCCAGTATCATGAAGTTTTTATTACTGTTGCTCTATAGTACAGCTTGAGGTCAGGGATGGAGATACCTCCAGAAGATGTGTTATTGTTCAGGATTGTTTTAGCAATTCTGGGGTTTTTGTTTTTTCCATATGAAATTGAGAACTGTTTTTTCAAGTTATGTAAAGAGTTCTGTTGATATTTTGATGGGAATTGCATTGAATCTGTAGATTGCTTTTGGCAGGAAGGCCATTTTCAATACGTTAATCCTACCAATCCATGAGCATGGGAGATCTTTCCATCTTCTGATATCTTCTTCAATTTCTTTCTTCAGAGACTTGAAGATGTTTTTTATACAGGTCTTTCACATGCTTGGTTAGAGTCACACCAAGGTACTTTATGTTATTTGTAACTATTGTACAAAGTGTTGTTTCCCTAATTACTTTCTCAGACTTTTGTCTTTTGTATACGGGAGGACTACTGATTTTTTTTTTTTTTGAGTTAATTTTATATCCAGCCACTTTGCTGAAGGTGTTTAACAGCTGAAGGCGTTCTCTGGTAGAAATTTTGGGGTCATTCAAGTATACTATCATCTGCAAATAGCAATACTTTCACTTCTTCCTTTCCAATATTTCCTTGATCTCCTTTAGTTGTCTTACTGCTCTAGCTAGGACTTCCAGTACTATGTTGAAGAGATATGGAGAGAGTGGGCATCTTCGCCTTGTCCCTGATTTCAGTGGGATTGATTTAAGTTTCTCTCCGTTTAGTTTGATGTTGGCTTGCTGTATATTGTCGTTACTATGTTTAGGTATGTGCCTTGTATCCCTGATCTCTCTAAAACTTTAAACATGAATGGGTGTTGGATTTTGTCATGTGCTTTTTTGACATCTGTGGAGATGATCATGTGGTTTTTTTTTCCCCCTTCTGTTTGTTTGAGTGGTGGATTACATTGATGGATTTTAATATATTGAACCATCCTTGAATGCCTGGGTTGAAGCCTACTTGGTCATGGTGGATGATATCTTTTATGTGTTTTTGGATTCGGTTTGCAAGGTTTTGTTTGTTTGTTTGTTTTGTTTTGTTTTGTTTTTAAGTGTTTTTGCATCAATGTTCATAAGAGAGATAGGTCTGAAATTTTCCTTTTTTGTTGGGTCTTGTGTGGTTTAGGTATCAAGATTACTGTAGCCTCATAGAATGAGTTTGGTAATGTTCCTTCTGTTTGTATTTTGTGGAATAGTTTGAAGAATATTGGCATCATCTTTGAAAGTCTAGTAGAATTCTGTGCTGAAACCATCTGGCCCTGGGTTTTTTTTGTTTGTTTGTTTGTTTTTATTTTGATGACTGCTTCTATTTCCTTGGGAGATAAAGAACTTTTTAATCTATTTACCTGATTTTGGTTTAGCTTTGGTAAATGGAATCTATCAAGAAAATCTTCCATTTCTTTTAGATTTTCAAATTTTGTGGAATATACGCTTTTGAAGTATGACCTAATGATTCTTTGAATTTCCTCATTGCCTGTTGTTATGGCCCACTTTTTGTTTCTGATTTTGCTGATTTGGATAGTTTCTCTCTGCCTTTTAGTTAGTTTGGCTAAAGGTTTGTCTATCTTGTTGATTTTCTGAAAGAACCAGCTCTTGGTTTCATTGATTCTTTAAATTTTCTTATTTGTTTCCTATTTATTGATTTCAGCCCTGCGTTTCATTATTTCCAACCATGTATTCCTCTTGGGTGTTTCTGCTTCTTTTTTTTTTTCCTAGGGTTTTCAGGTGTGCTGTTAAGTTGCTTTTATGAGATGTCAAACTTCTTTCTGAAGGCATTTAGTGCTAATAACTTTCCTCTTAGCACTGCTTTCATTGTGTCACATAAATTTGGGTGAGTTGTGTCTTCATTTTCGTTGAATTTTGGGAAGTCTCTAATTTATTTATTTCTTCCCCAATCCAGCTGTTGTTGAGTAGAGAGTTGTTTAGTTCCCATGCATGTGTAGGCTTTTTGTTATTTCTGTTATTGTTGAGGTCTAGTTTTAGGCCATGGTGGTCTGATAGGATACAAAGGATTATTTCAGACTTCTTGTATCTGTTAAAGCTTGCTTTGTGTCCAACTATATGATTAATTTTGGAGAAGGTTCTCTGGGATGCTGATAAGGTAAACTATTTTTGAGTTTGGGTGAAAGGTTCTGTTTATATCTATTAGGTCTATTTGATTTAGGACCTCTGTAAGTGTCATTATTTCCCTGTTTAGCTTTTGTCTTGATGTTCTGTCCATTGGTGAGAATAGAGTGTTGAAGTTTCCCACTATTAAGGTGTTGGGATTGATGTGTGATTTGAGCTTTAATAATGGTTCATTTACAAATGATGGTGCTCTTATATTTGGGGCATAGATGTTGAGGATTGTGATGTCCTCACGGTGGGATTTTCCTTTGTTGAGAATGAAGTGTCCCTCCTCATCTTTTTTGATTAACTTTGGTTGAAAGACTATTTTATTAGATATTAGGCTAGCTACTCCAGATTGTTTTCAGAGTCCATTTGCTTGGAAAAACCTTTTTCCAGCCCTTTACTCTGAGGTAGTGCCTGTCATTGTTGCAAAGGTATGTTTCTTGGATATAGCAGAATGTTGGATCCTATTTCCGTGACCATTCTGTTAGTCTATGTCTTTTTATTGGAGAGTTGAATCCATTGATATTGATAGAAAACAGTGACCAACGAGTTGGTGGTGATAGTGTGTTTGTGTGCTTATTTTCTTTTGATTTTTTTGTTGTGAGGTTATCTATGTTCTATGTTTTCTTGCTTGTAGTTGATATCATTAGGATGGAGTTTTCCTTCTAGTATCTTCTGTTGGGTTGGGTTGCTGTGCAGATATTGTTTAAGTTTAGTTTTGTTGTAGAATATTTTGTTTTTTCCATCTATGGTAATTGAAAGTTTTGCTGGGTATGGTAGTCTGGTTTGACATCTGTGTTCTCTTTTTTTTTTAATTTTTTATTAATTATACTTTATTCATTTTGTATCCCCCCCATAAGCCCCTCCCTCCTCTCCTCCCGATCCCACCCTCCCTCCCCTTTCTGCATGCATGCCACTCCCCAAGTCCACTGATAGGGGAGGTTCTCCTCTCCTTTCTGATTTTAGTCTATCAGTTCTCATCAAAATTGGCTGCATTGTCCTCTACCGTGGCCTGGTAAGGCTGCTCCCCCCTCAGGGGAAGGTGATCAAAGAGCAGGCCAATCAGATTATGTCAGAGGCAGTCCCTCTTCCCATTACTATGTAACCCACTTGGACACTGAACTGCCATGGGCTACATCTGTGCAGGAGTTCTAGGTTATCTCCACGAATAGTCCTTGGTTGGAGTATGAGTCTCTGGAAGTTCCCTGTGTTCAAATTATCTTGTTCTGTTGCTCTGCTTGTGGAGTTCCCATCCCCTCCAGCTCTTACTAGTTCCCATTTCTTACATAAAATTCCATTCACTCTGCCCATCAGTTGGCCCTCAGGCTCAGCATCTGCTTTGACAGTCTATACTGCAGAGGCTTTCAGAGGCCCTCTGTGGCAGGTTTCAAGGTTGTTTCCTGTTTTCTTCTGGCTTTCAGAGGCCCTCTGTAGCAGGTTCCGAGGTTGTTTCCTATTTTCTTTTTCTTCTGATGTCCATCCTCTTTGCCTTTCAGGATGGGGATTGAACATTTTAGTTAGGGTCCTCTCTTTTGCTTAGTTTGTTTAGATGTACAGATTTTAGTGGGTTTATTCTATGTTGTATGTTTATATGAGTGAGTATATACCATGCGTGTCTTTTTGCTTCTGGGACAACTCACTCAGGATGATCCTTTCCAGGTCCCACCATCTTACCTGCAAATTTCATGATTTCCTTATTTTTCATTGCTGAGTAATACTCCATTGTATAGATTTACCACAGTTTCTGCATCCATTCTTCAGTTGAGGGGCATCTGGGTTGTTTCCAGCTTCTGGCTATTACAAATAAAGCTGCTACAAACATGGTTGAGCAAATGTCCTTTTTGTGTACTTGAGCCTCTTTTGGGTATATGCCTAGGAGTGGTATGGCTGGATCTTGAGGAAGCGCTATTCCTAGTTGTCTGAGAAAGTGCCAGATTGATTTCCAGAGTGGTTATACCAGTTTACATTCCCACCAGCAGTGGAGAAGGGTTCCCCTTTCTCCACAACCTCTCCAGCATGTGTTGTCCCTTGAGTTTTTCATCTTGGCCATTCTGATGGGTGTAAGGTGAAATCTCAGGGTTGTTTTGATTTGCATTTCCCTAATGGCTAATGAGGTTGAGCATTTCTTTAAGTGCTTCTCTGCCATTCGATATTCCTCTACAGAGAATTCTCTCTTTAGCTCTGTTCCCCATTTTTTAAGTGGATTACTTGGTTTATTGCTTTTCAGCTTGTTTAGTTCTTTATATATATTGGATATGAGTCCTCTGTCAGATAAAGGGTTGGTGATGATTCTTTCCCAATCTGTAGGCAGTCGCATTGTTTTGATGACGGTGTCCTTTGCTTTACAGAAGCTTTTCAGTTTCATGAGGTCCCATTTATTGATTGTTGCTCTTAGAGCCTGTGCTGTTGGTGTTCTGTTCAGGAAGTTTTCTCCTGTACCAATGAGTTCTAGGGTATTCCCCACTTTTTTTTCTAGCCAATTTAATGTGTCTGGTTTTATGTTGAGGTCTTTGATCCACTTGGACTTCAGTTTTGTGCAGGGTGATAAGTATGGATCTATTTTCATTTTTCTACATGTAGACATCCAGTTGGACCAGCACCATTTGTTGAAGATGCTATCTTTTTTCCATTGTATGGTTTTGGCATCTTTGTCAAAAATCAGGTGTCCGTAAGTGTGTGGGTTTATTTCTGGGTCTTCTGTTCAATTCCATTGATCCACCATTCTGTTTCTATGCCAATACCATGCAGTTTTTATAACTGTTGCTCTATAGTACAGCTTGAGATCAGGGATGGAGATACCTCCAGAAGATCTTTTATTGTAGAGGATTGTTTTAGCAATTCTTGGTTTCTTGTTATTCCATACGAAGTTGAGAATTTTTCTTTCCAGGTCTGTAAAGAATTGTGTTGGCAATTTGATGGGAATTGCATTAAATCTGTAGATTGCTTTTGGTAAGATGGCCATTTTTACTATGTTAATCCTGCCAAGCCATGAGCATGAGAGATCTTTCCATCTTCTCATATCTTCCTCTAATTCTTTCTTCAGAGACTTGAAATTTTTTTCATACAAGTCTTTGACTTGCTTGGTTAGGGTTACACCAAGGTACTTTATGTCATTTGTGGCTATTGTGAAGGGTGTTGTTTCTCTAATTTCTTTCTCAGCCCTTTTGTCTTTTGTATACAGGAGGGCTACTGATTTTTTTGAGTTAATTTTGTATCCGGCCACTTTGCTGAAGGTGTTTATCAGCTGTAGGAGTTCCCTGGTAGATTTTTTGGGGTCACTCAGGTATACTATCATATCATCTGCAAATAGTGATAATTTGACTTCTTCCTTTCCTATCTCTATCCCCTTGATCTCCTTCAACTGTCTAATTGCTCTAGCAAGGACTTCCAGCACTATGTTGAAGAAATATGGAGAGAGTGGGCAGCCTTGTCTTGTCCCTGATTTCAGTAGGATTGCTTTAAGTTTCTCTCCGTTCAGTTTGATGTTGGCTATAGGCTTGCTGTATATCGCCTTTACTATGTTTAGATATGTGCCTTGTATCCCTGATCTCTCCAGTACTTTAAACATGAATGGATGTTGGATTTTGTCAAATGCTTTTTCAGCATCTAGGGAGATTATCATGTGGTTTTTTTTCTTTCAGTTTGTTAATATGGTGGATCACATTGGTGGATTTCCGTATATTGAACCACCCCTGCATACCTGGGATGAAGCCTACTTGGTCATAGTGGATAATATCTTTGATGTGTTCTTGGATTCGGTTTGCAAGTATTTTGTTAAGTATTTTTGCATCAATGTTCATAAGGGAGATTGGCCTGAAATTTTCTTTCTTTGTTGAGTCTTTGTGGGGTTTAGGTATCAAGGTGATTGCGGCTTCATAGAATGAGTTTGGTAATGTTCCTTCTGTTTCTATTTTGTGGAATAGTTTGAAGAGAATTGGAGTTAGCTCTTCTTTGAAGGTCTGGTAGAATTCTGCGCTGAAGCCATCTGGTCCTGGGCTTTTTTTGGATGGGAGACTTTTGATGACTGCTTCTATTTCTTTGGGGGATATAGGACTATTTAATTGATTTACCTGGTCCTGATTCAGCTTTGGTAAGTCAAATCGATCAAGAAAATTGTCCATTTCATTTAGATTTTCAAATTTTGTTGAGTATAGACTTTTGAAGTAAGTCCTAATGATTGTTTGGATTTCCTCAGTGTCTGTAGTTATGTCCCCCTTTTCATTTCTGATTTTGTTGATTTGGGTGGTGTTTCTCTGCCTTTTAGTTAGCTTGGCTAAGGGTTTGTCTATCTCGTTGATTTTCTCAAAGAACCAGCTCTTGGTTTCATTGATTCTTTGAATTGTTTTATTTGTTTCTAATTGATTGATTTCAGCCCTGAGTTTGATTATTTCCAGCCGTCTACTCCTTTTTGGTGTGTCTGCTTCTTCTTTTTCTAGGGTTTTTAAGTGGGCCTTTAAGTTGCTTGAATGAGCTGTCTCGAATTTCTTCTTGAAGGCACTTAGTGCTATGAACTTTCCTCTTAGCACTGCTTTCATTGTGTCCCACAAGTTTGGGTATGTTGTGTCTTCATTTTCATTGAGTTCTAGAAAGGCTTTAATTTCTTTCTTTATTTCTTCCCTGACCCAGCTGTCATTTAGTAACAAGTTGTTCAGTTTCCATGTGTGTGTAGGCTTTTTGCTATTTCTGTTGTTGTTGAAGTCCAGCTTTATTCCATGGTGATCAGACAGGATACAAGGGATTAATTCAGTCTTCTTGTATCTGTTGAGGCTTGCTTTGTGACCAACTATCTGGTCTATTTTGGAGAAGGTTCCATGAGGTGCTGAGAAGAAGATAAATTCTTTTGTGTTTGGGTGTAAAGTTCTGTAAATGTCTGTGAGGTCCATTTGATTCATGACCTCTGTCAGAGATATTGTTTCTTTGTTTAATTTCTGTTTTGTTGACCTGTCCTTTGTTGAGAGTGGGGTGTTGAAGTCTCCCACTATTAATGTGTGGGGATCTATATGTGGTTTAAATTTTATCAATGTTTCTTTTACAAATGTGGGTGCTCTTGTATTTGGGGCATAGATGTTCAGGATTGTGATGTCTTCCTGGTGGAATTTTCCCTTGATGAGTATGAAGTGTCCTTCCTCATCTCTTTTTATTAATTTTGGTTGAATGTCTATTTTATCAGATATTAGAATGGCTACTCCTGCTTGTTTCTTGGGTCCATTTGCTTGGAAAGTCGTCTTCCAACCTTTTACCCTCAGGTAATGTCTATCTTTGTGCCTTAGGTGTGTTTCTTGTATGTAACAGATTGCTGGGTTTTGTTTACGTATCCATTCTGTTAGTCAGTATCTTTTTACTGGAGAGTTGAGTCCATTGATGTTGAGAGAGATTAATGACCAGTGGCTGTTAGATCCTTTGATTTTGATGTTGGCTGTGTTCATAAGGTTGTGTGCTTGGTTGCTTTTTGTTTTATTGTAGTAAGGTTAATTATTTCCTGTGTTTTCTTGACAGAAGCTAATTTTCTTGGGTTGTATTTTCCCTTCCAGTGTCTTCTGTAATGCTGGATTTGTGTGTAGGTATTGTTGAAATTTGTTTTTGTCATTGAATATCTTGTTTTCTCTGTCTATGAGGACTGAGAGTTTTGCAGGGTATAGTAGCCTGGGTTGACATCTGTGTTCTCTTAGGGTCTGCATGATATCTGTCCAGGCCCTTCTGGCTTTCATAGTTTCTGTTGAAAAGTCAGGTGTGATTCTAATGGGTTTGCCGTTATATGTTACTTGGCCTTTTTCCCTTGCAGCTTTTAGTATTTTTTCTTTGTTCTGTATACTTATTGTTTTGATTATTATGTGGTGGGAGGATTTTCTTTTCTGGTTAAATTTGTTGGGTGTTCTGTAGGCCTCATGTATCCTTATTGGCTTCTCCTTTAACTTGGGGAAATTTTCTTCAATGATTTTGTTGAAAATATTTTCTGGGCCTTGGAGAAGGGAGTCTTCTTTTTCCTCTATTCCTATTATTCTTAGGTTTTGTCTTTTCATATTGTCTTGGATTTCTTGGATGGTCTGTGTCAGGAATTATTTGGATTTAGCATTTTCTTTGACAGATACATTGATTTCTTCCATTGTATCTTCTACACCTGAGATTCTTTCTTCCATTTCTTGTATTCTGTTGGTTATGCTTACCTCTGTAGTTCCTGTTTTCTTCCCTAAATTCTTCCTCTCCATTATTTCCTCCATTTGTGTTTTCTTTAATTTTTCTAGTTCTATCTTCAGGTCTTGAGTTATTTTGTTTACTTCCTTCACCTGTCTGCTTGTATTTTCCTCTTTTTCTTTTAGTTCCTTCAACTCTGTCTCTTTTATTTCTTTCAGTGATTTAATTATTTCTTCTCTGAAGGCCACAAGCTGTTTGGCTGCATCTTTCCGTATTTCTTCATGGATGGCCCTAATCTGCTTGTCTTTATCTTCTTCCATTTCTTTACGGATAGCCATGATCTGTTTGTTTTTATCTTCCTCTAATTCTTTACGTATTTTATTTGTTTCCTCTATTATCCTCTTCATCAACATAGATGCAAGGTCATCTTCTTGATTTTCTATTATGCTGCATTGTTCAGGGCTGTTCGCCCTGGATGGCTGGGTTCTGGAGATGCCATATTGCTCTGTCTTTTGTTGGTTGAGCTTTTACGCTGACCTCTACCCATTGGGCTGATTTAGGTGTTGGCTGTTAGTTTCTGTGCTTCCTGGAGTCCTGAGGTAGGGAGAATCCCCTTGGCTGGAAGATGATTTTTCCTGAAGGAGTCCTTCTCTGCTTTTTGGTTGTGGTCACTGTATGGCCAGTGTTTCTCCGGAGTTGCCACTGCTCACCTCAGGTTTATAGCCCTGAGTAGTAGCTGTGGTCTATGTTAGGGAGGGGGGGATCTCCTCTTACCCATAGAATTTCTCAAGACAGCTGCCCCACTGCTGGGTTTCTTGTTATAAATTTAGTGTGCTGCTGCTCACTAAATTTCCATGTATAGTCCTCTTGAAGAACCTGCTGATTCCCTAGCTGTGGGGTTTTCTCCCAACAGGGAGACTTAGTCTGTTATCCTGGGGCGCACAGTTCTGTCCGGGAAAGTGAGAGGTGCACTCAGCAAGTCTCTGGACCAGAGGCTGATTGCTGCACTCTGGACCTGGAGAATGTGCACCTAGGTTGAGTTGGCGCCTGGGGGCGCTGCTCTGGTCTGGAGGCTGGGTGCTCACTCTGGACCAGAAGCTGTGTGTCCTTCTCTGGGATGGCGACTGCAGGCCCTGCTCTGGTCCAGATGCTGTGGGTTCAGCCCTCTTGAAGGACCAGGGATTCCCACAGTTTTGACAGTCTAGCTAGGGATAACTGGTTGATCCTTGGCACAGTATCTGAGGGCTGCTGTAATGGCTCTCTGGCTTTTGTAGGTCTGAGGATGCAGCTGTGTGTCCCAGTGCCCTAGGGGAACTCAATAATGGTGGCAGAGCACAGTGCTCCTGCCTGCACTAGAGTCTGCGTGAGTCCAGGAAGTGTTTTGGTGCTGGGTGTTCTAAGCGTTAGAGCTGATGACCCCCTCCAATGGGGGTTTCCTCCTGCCAGAGACACACAGTCTTTGCTTTGGGGACCACTGTTCTGTCTGGGGTGGCGAGTAGAACCCACAGGCACAGATGCCCGCTTGTGGCTCTGCCTTTCTGGCCTTTCTGAGCCTTGGCTGCTGCCTAAACTGGGTAATTTTCCCTAGACCGTTTCGGGGTGGGGGTGTCGGCTGAGTGCTCTGAGATCAGAGCCGTTTCCCTCCCTGTGGGTTTGCACCTGCCAGTGAAACGCAGTCTCTGGTGCCTGGTGCCCTGGTGCCCACAGTTCTATCTGAGGCGGCGAATCAGGTGCGCAGGCAGGGCTCCATGCAGGCACCTGGATCCCGGCTCTGCATTCGGGCTGGCTCTTGGGGCACCCGCGGAACCCGAGTCTTTTCCAGGGGATGTCTGGGTAACCTGAGGTCGGTCCCAATTGTTTCCTGCTCCGTGGGGTTATCTCTCGACTGGGAAATCCAGTCTATGGTGTTGTGGGCCCACAGTTCAGTCTGGGACCGTGACCAGATCGCGCTGGTGTGTAGCTCTGGGCTGGCGACCAAGAGCCTGGCGGAACCAGGATCTCTTCCGTGGTTTAGCCGGGTGAGTTAAAGCTGACTGAATCCCCCACCATGGGGTATCCTCTCACCTGTGAAACACAATCACTTGTGTTTTATGGCCACGAGTTCTGATTGCTGGTCACTGTGCCAATCCTGCTGTGCTGCTCCTCAGAATGAGAGTCCTCCCGGCGCCGCCATCTTGCCCCGCCTCCCATCTGTGTTCTCTTAGAGTCTGCATGACATTTGTCCAGGCCCTTCTGGCTTTCATGATTTTTGTTGAGAGGTCTGGTGTGATTCTGATAAGTCTACCTTCATATGTTACTTGGGCTTTTTCCCTTGCTGCTTTTAATATTTTTTCTTTGTTCTATGGATTTACTGTTTTGACTATTATGTGACATGAGGTGTTTCTTTTCTGGTGTATTCTATTTGGTGTTTTGTAAGCCTCTTGTATGTTTAAGGACATCTCTTTCTTTAAGTTGGAAAAATTTCCCTCTATTATTTTCTTGAAAATATTTTCTGGATCTTGGAGCCTGGGATCTTCTTTTTTGTCTATTCCTATTATTCTTAGATTTCGTCTTTTTATGGAGTCCTTGATTTCTTGGATGTTTTGTGTTTGGGATTTTTCTGATTTTATTTTTTTCTTTGAGAGATGTGTCAATTTCTGCAATTTTATCTTCAGTGCCTGAGATTCTCTCTTCCATCTCTTGTATTCTGTTGGTGATGCTTAAGTTTCTGGTTCCTGATTCTTTCTCTAAGTTCTCCAGCTCCAGGGTTTTCTCTGTTTGTGTTTTTCTTTATTGATTCTAATTCTGTTTTCATGTCTTGTACCATTTTGTTCATCTGTTTGAATGTGGATTCCTGTCTTTCCACGATGTCATCTATTTTTTTTATTCATTTCCTTTTTAGGTGCCTCTATTTGTGTGGCTATATTTGCCTATATTTCTTTGAAAGTTTTGTTTGTTTCCTCTCTATGTGCCTCTAGAAACTCGATAAGCATAGCTTTAAAATAATTTTCCTATGTTTCAAATGAATTAAAAGATCCAATAATTTTGGGGGTTGCTGGTGAAGCCATGATGTCCTGATTTTTGTTGGATGTGTTCTTATGCCTGCCTCTAGCCATCTGATGGTCAGTAGCCTTTGCTGTTTGTTCCTGGAGCCTGTACTTCAGACTGGGTCTGTCTGTCTCTGGAGTCTGGAGTATTCTTCAGGAAGATGAGAGAGGTCCACCAGTTTGAGAGTGGATATTGGTGTTTCAGATTGAGCTAAGGGAAGAAGGTCACAGGCACAAGTGCACAAGGGTGGGAGTGTGCATGGAGGGATCTGATGTCTGGCTGCTGGTGTTGCTGGACCCTGACCTGCGGTTCTGTACACACTCTCTTGGAAGCACCTACTTGCAGACATGTCCGGAAAGTGCAGAGTGCCCACTCATGCTCTCACTCACAGGCATGTGTGGGAAGCACAGAGGGCCCACAAACATTCACCCACAGGCAGATGTACAAAGTGCAGAGAGCCCACAAACTCGCTCGAAGGCGTATGCTGTAAGCTCAGAGAGCCCACAGTTTTCTACTTTCAGATTTGGGTCCCCTGTTTGGCCAACAGAGTAAGGAGGTGCCCAGTACCTGGGGTTGTGCACTCTTGAGTGCTGGGATTAAAGGCATGCACCACCATATCCAGCTCAGGAAAATTATTTCAGGTTACTAATTCATTCCACTTACCTCTCATCAGTCTATTAAGTTTATTTTTCTTTTTGAGTCTCTGTTAGTGTGTGTCTTTTCTACATATTTTTTTTTCAGTTTACCTGTGATTGTGTGCAACTGATCATAGTATTTCTGTATTAGTTACTTTTTTTTGTTACCATTCCCAAGGCAACTTATAGAAGAAACAGTCTGTTTGGTCTTACATAGGGATAATTGTGGGCATAAGGTTATGGTGTAATTCAAATGCTGATTTCTGTACCCCCACATCTGTTTGCAATCCTTGTTCTGAGAATCTCCTGTCCAATGGTGTGTAAACACTGCTCCATAATTTTCCTCTGGTATGCCAATAAAGCAGCTTACAGCCAATCGCTGAGCAAGAGAGAGAATAGGGCTGGACTTCCTGCCAGCCAGGGAAGGAGAAGTTAGAGAGGAAATAAGGGATTCAGCCACCAGAGAGGTTCAGGTGACATCAAGAGAGAGAGCTGGAACAGGGAAAGCTACAGGAATGTATGCTGGGAGGAAGCCAAACTAGCTTAGAGGGTTAAGAATAGAATAACAACTGCTCAGTTCTTTTGCTGTGAAGCTTTTTGAAATAATATAATAGAGTCTCAATTATTTGTGTAATATCTGGATTAAGAGCAAAACTAAGAGAAACAAACACAATTTTATAAAAACAACATTAACGGATAATAGTCTGTCACGGTGGGGAGGCATGACAATGAATAACAGACATGCAGTTGGAGCAGGAAGCTGAGAGTTGGAATCAAGAACTGAAAACATAAATCGTGGGACAGAAAACTACAAGTGGTATATGATATTAACCCTCAAAACCTGCCTCCAGGAACAAACTCCAGCAAGGTTGCATATCCTAAACCTCCCTAAATAGCTCTGCCAACTGGAGACAAAGTGTTCAAACATCTGAGCCTACCGAGGTCACTCTCAGTCATATCCCCCACATTCCACTCCCTGGATCCTAAAGGCTCATAGCCACATCGCAGTGCAAGATACATTTAGTCCAGCTCCAAAAGTCACCGTAGTCTTTTCACAATTTCAAAATAGTTTAAAAGTCCAAAGTCTAGTGTCTCTTCTGAGACTCAAGAAAAGTCTCTTAATTTCAAGCTTCTGTAAAAATAAAAAGAAAACTGGATTCGTTCAACATATAACAGCATATAGGAATATGCATTACTATTATAATAGAATATACATTACTATTTCAAAAGGAAGAAAAGAGGATATAGTGAGGAAAGTTTGGACTAAAGCAAGATGGAAACACAGGATGACAAGCACCAAATACTGTAGCTTCTTGTCTAGTGTCAAAGAGTTCTCAGATGGCTCTGCCCCTCCTACGTTGCTGCCTGGAGTGTATCTTTCTTTTGTCTTGAGCTAGATCTACTCCCTGTATGCAGATCTCCTTGGCAGATGCTACAAGGCTCTGCCATAGCCAACATCTTGGAGTTAAACTGCAAATTCACAGTTACATGTAGTGGCCTCTCACAGCCTCGAATTCTTTCAGGGCCTTCAAGGGACTGCCCAGACACACATTGCCTGGCCTCTGCAGGTCTCTGAAAACATAGAGGAAGAATCCATGACCCCTTCACTCATCCATTTTTCATGCCTCTAAAGCCACTACAACCAGCACAACAACATTACCAAGTTCGGCTACCAGGTTAGGATGGATTCTGGACCCTCTGATCACCTAAGTAGCAGATTTTGTTTGTTGTTGCTTTCTGGGATCAGAACATTCCTTAAGCCTTTTCCTTTCATAAATTGGAAGCTTAACTGGGTGGAGTCTTGCCCAGAGGGTACCTACCCTTTGTTCCAAGGGCGTTCATGACTCTCCTTAGGACGCTGATTTCCCTAACAATTACAACCTCTCTTCCAGCATAAGCCTTGGCTCTAACATTAAGCTTTTTAGTGCTCCTTTTCTCTCCAAACTGTACATTTGTTATTTCTTTCTGCTCCATTTGCTCTTTTTTATTACAAATCAGCATAATCATTACCAATAACAGCACCACAGATTTAATGTTACGCTGTTTTAAAATCTTTTCTGCCAAAGAGATTAGTTCATTACTTTAAAAGTTTGCCTCAGGAAAGTTCTTAGGATAAGGGCTGAAGGCATCCAGATTTTTGTTTGCCGAAGTATCACAGAAATAACCTCTAGTCCAGTTGTTTTCCCATCTGAAATACCTTGAGCTGGGCATCTACAGTCTACTTTGCTCTCAGCACCGTTATCTTATAGGCTCCTATTAGGGTGGCCCTTAAAACTCCACTTACATACAGCATTCAGCTATTTTCTAGTTTAAAGTTCTAGAGCTTCCTACATTCTTTCAAAAATTAACATGGCCAGGTTCTTCACAGCAACAGCCCGCTCTTTAGTACCACCTTCAGTTTTAGTTGCTTTTCTTTTGTGTTGGCAAAACACCATTACCGAGTCAACTTACAGAAGGGAAGGTTTATTTGGACTTACGGTTCCAGAGGGATGAGTACATCGTGGCAGGGAGACAAGGCAGCAAGTGGCAGGCATGACAACTGGAGCAAAAAGCTGAGAAGTCAGAGAAAGAGAACTGGGTGTTGGGTGAGATTATGAACACCCAATTATCCACCTCCTGCTGCAACACCTCACCTCCTGAAGGTTCTACAACCTCCCCGAACAGTACCACCAATTTGAGAATAAGTGTTCAAATACCTAAGCCTGTGGGGTGCATCCTCATTCTGACCACCACAATTCTTCTTATGATAGTCTTATTTCTTTAGATTTGTTTTCACTAATTCATTTCCTGAGTTTTCTAATTTGAGTCTGTTTTCTTTCTTTGCTCAGTTCAGACATACTAAATATTTATCAGTTTTACCAGAATTTTTAAAGGAACAACTTTACTTCATTGCTTTTTCAGTATTATCTTTCTAATTAATCTTTTTTATAAAATTAATTACCTCTCCTCATAATTTTCTTTCTGCTACCTTTGGATTTGGTCTGATCTTTTTCTAGTTTCTTAGGGTTGTTGGTATAATGTTTTTTTGGAATGTGTACAATTTACCCTTGTTCCTTCAAATGCTGATTTCTCTACCCCACTATCTGGTTTCATTCCGGACATTGTTTTTCATTAGAATAAGCATCACCTGTCTCCTTTGTGTAAACAAGCCCCCATTTGCTCTCTGTAATTGTCAATTAAGCCACCAGCCAGTGCTGAGCAATGGAGAGAATAGGGTGGGACATCCTGGTTTGGAGGGGAGGAGAAGGAAGTGAGTGGAAGAGAGAGAGAGATTGACAGGATAGGACTTGGAACCAGGAGAAAAGATGAACTGGATGGACCTGACATACGACTAAAAGCAAGTAAAATGGGTAAAATCTGAATGGTAGGAAGCTATGGGGTCTTGGAGGTTTAGGATGGAGTAACTATTGCCCAGCATTGTGCTCTAGGTTAATTAAACAATTCCTAGTCTCTGTGTAGTGATTTGGGTATACAGCTGGTTTAGGAATAACCACTCATTAACTGAAAGATAAATCAATAATAAATGTTAATAACCCACAACATAGGGTAATGGTTTAATATATTTATTTGAGATATATATATATATATTCATTGTAAAGTAAGCTTTCCCTCTAAGCACATGCATATTTTGGTACAGCATATTTTCATTCCTCTTACTCAGTATTCCAACTCTGTTTGGCCCAATGGTCAACCTACTTATTTAGAAAAGTGTTTTCTGATTTTTTTATACATTTGTAAATTTCCCAAATCTCCTCCCATTATTGATTTCAAAGTTGATTCCATCTGGTTTAAGAAACAAATTTTGCATGACTTCATCTCTAAACATCTTGGGCTTGATTAGGGACTCCTTAAAATACTTCAGAAAATGTTCCATGAATACGAGAAGAATAAGTATTCTGGCACTGTTGCGGAGAATTCTCTATAGATATGTATTAATACAGTGAGTTTACAGCACTAAAGACGCTTCTTTCCTTTTGGAAATCACGATATAATCAGTGAATTTAGAGTGTTCAAGTCCGCAGATATTGCTGTTGTCATTCTTTTCTCCTTTGTTTTCTGGCAGGTTAAAAAATGTACTTGATGCTCTGTATTAAGTGAATATGTTTGTAATTACGATGCCTTCATTATAGATAGTCAGTCACTTCTGTCATTATGCAATTATTTTTCTCATAATATTTTTCTTTTAAGTCTGTTTTCTCTGATTTTAGTGTAGTTCTCGATTCTCCCCTTTCCCAGTTATTTTTTTGTTATTATTTGCACTGTGTTTGTTTTAGGTCATAGTCATTTTAATCTGTAGTGTGTGCTTGAATCTACAGTGAGTCCTTTTTTAACCCCTAATCAATTTTACTTTTTAAAAACACTTTTAATTTAATTTTATTTATAGATTTATTTATTACAATTTCTTCACTTTGTATCCCCACTGCAGCCCCCTCCCTCATCTCCTCCCAGTCCTACTCACCCTCTGTCTTCTCCCCCTATGCCCTTTCCCTAGTCCCTTGATATGGGAGGTCCTCCTCCCCTTCTATCTGACCCTAGTTTATCAGGTCTCATCAGGACTGGCTGAATCATCTTCCTCTGTGGCCTGGCAAGGCTGCACCCCACAGGGGGAGGTGATCAAAGAGCTAGCCACTGAGTTTATATCAGAGACAGTACCTGTTCCCATTACTAGGGAACCCACTCGGGGACTCTACCCACCAGGGTATCGAAGGGATACTGAGACTCATAGCCAAACCTTGGGTAGAGTGCAGGAATCCTTATGGAAGAAGAGGGAGATAGAAAGACCTGGAGGGGACAGGAACTTCACAAGGAGAATAACAGAGCCAAAATACCTGGGCCCAGGGCGGCCTGCAGAGACCGATAGTCCAACCAAGGACCATGCATGGAGAGGACCTAGACCCCCTGTTCAAAGGAAGTCCATTGGCTGCTCAGTTTTCAACTTTCCTTTCACAATCAATTTTTATCTTCTCACTGTCTTCCAACACTTCAAATAGCATAATCTTTTCTTCTCTTACTTGGGTGTATTGATCACTTTTGTATATGCAGATGAATGTTTTTTGTTTTTTTTTTTTAAATCACATTTTAGCAGGTTGGGGTATTTTTCTTCAAATGTATTTCTCTCCTCCTTTCTTTTTTACCCTCATCCCCACCAAGGTTTCTGTTTTGTGAATATTGGTATGATTCATGATTCCCACAGGCTTTTGAGAGACTGTTCATTTTGAAATTTTTTTTTCTTCTTTTTTTACTCCAAAAAAGTTGACCTAATAGATTTACTTTCAATTTGGCTGAAATTTTCTTCTGATAAATTAAATATAATTTTGTGCTTTTCTGGTGAAATCTCCCCACCCCCACTTTTTATAGAGCTTTATAAGTACATATAATGTGTTCCGATTAAATTCACTCATTTTCTCTCCCTGTTTTCTTATCTACCCGACACCCTCACTTCTCCTTCTCAACATGGTATTGTCTTGTTGTTGTTTTTAATGTACAGGGTCTACTTACTGCTGTCTGTATATCCATGGATCAAGGACCATCTGTGATAGCTAGCAGGGTAAACTAGCAGGGGCTTTATCCTGAAAGAACCATCTATGGGAGGATGAGTCACCTTGCAAGAACTTCATCCTGGAAGGACCATCTATGAGAGTATGAGTAACTTAGCAGGGGCCTTTGTCCTGGAAGAAACCTGAATTGCCTTCTCCTAGTAGCTACCAAGTCCATTGTTCCTCAGCTAGGGATGCAACTTCAGGTGCTCCTCCCTCATTCAGGCTGGGATTTTGAACCAAGTTGGTCTTGTGCAGGAAGCCCCAATTGAATTCATTTTAGTGATTTTATTATGCTTTAACTCTAGAATTTCCAGAATGTTTAGAAATATTATTTTATTGCTATTCTCCACTTGAAAGATAATCATTTCTCATATTTTCTTCACTTTTACTTGGTTTTTATTATTGGAACCTGTTTATAAAACAGCTGGTTTACAGTGTTTAGTTATTACAATGTCAGGTTCCTCAGGGACAGTTTATATTCATTCTGTGTATCAGCCATACTTTTCCATTCCTTTGCATATAATTTGTTTTTATTAAAAATGGCATTTTCAGTACTGTAATAACTCTGATGTCATATCCTACTTCCTTTCCACAGTTTGTCATGTTTCTATTCATTTTTATAGTGACTTTTTTGTAGTGATTCTATAATATCTGGTCATAGAAAACACTGGTTCCCTCTTGATGACCCCTGGGACCATCTCATAGGTAACCCTTTAGTAGATGTACAGTTCTGAAAGTAAATTCCTGCTGCATCTTAGAGAGTGAATTGAAGGGATGCAGTAGAAAGCTTAGTTCATGTTCAACTTGATGGGACTTGAGGTTACTCCAGCGAACAGTTTAAAACAAGAGAGGAGGGAAATAACGAGAGTTGTAATTTAATCACATTGGAAACTTTTTAAGTGAAAAAAAAATGTTTGAAGAGAGTGCGGAAAGATTGTGAAAGCCAGAGGTTGTCAATGACATCGAGGAAAAGATGTTTTTCCTCATACAACAGCCCAGATTCACATTTGAACTTGCAGTGATTGTGGGAGCATATGCACAAAGCCTATGCAAGCTCCAGCCAGAATCCCAGCACACAGGGCTAAAGGTGGACATGAAATCTCTCATGAGCTGAGGAGCTATTGGCATTTAAAAGCTTCCAGAAGCAGGGAAGTCAGTTTCCTTCAATAATATGACCACCTGTCAGGACAGGCCTCCCTCACTCTCAAGACTGGCTGGGCAACAGGAACTGGACTTGATAGGAATTTTTTTTTTTTTTAAGGAAATGTCTCAAAGTTGAATTGGAAGAGATGAGTGGATGGAGAGGGGGATGATGGGAGTATTTGGGGTTTGTGTGTGTATGTGTGTGTGTTGTTCAGAATATATTGTATAACATTTTCAAAGAACTAATAGAAATATTGCTAAAATTATGCTTCCTACATTTAGCATGATGTGAGAGTTTACAGACTTTAAAATCTAAACTCATCCTTACCTATGCACATTCGTAGTTTCCCACACAAATATCCATTTCTACAGTATACAGGAAAACTCTTTTTCCAGATAGCTTTACCATGGCTATCTATGGGCAGAGCTCTAAATGAGCTTTCATCATCTCTCAGGGTACTGACAAACCACACAGGAGCATTGTGCTTTGCCATTTTTTTCCCTTAAGACAGAATCTAATTAGATCATCTTCTGGCATTGATCAAAGAGGGTCTTTGGAAAGTTTAACACGTCTGAATGGACTCAATTGCCAGACAGCAACCAGTGTGCCAAAAATAGAGCATTAAACAAAGCCAAGAAAATCGGGTTGGCTGAAGCATGGCTGGCTATGGGGCGCTAGGTATTTCCAACAGCCGGGTTTGATAGAAGCAATTAGGAACAGCAGTAATTGCCTGTCGGGCAACTTTGCCATTTGCTGAGGACAGAGCTGATACAGTTAGACACAAAGCCTGCTGGGCCTGCTCTCGTGGCCTCCTCCTTTTAGAGTTCTTCTGGTTTCCATTACAAGGAGGCTCAAACTGCCGACCCCATTAAAATGTCAAGGTGGGAGGGAGAAGCTCTTGAAGTCGTTTTTTTCAAGGTTACTACTATGGGTGGTTTCATTTTAGAATGGGGTTTCTGTACGCATTTATTTTCCTTGTCTTTCCCCTAAGTGATGAGAACATGATGCTCCCATCAACAAGGGAGCTGAGAAACAAGACCCTGTTTTCTGTACACGGCACAGTCATGCCATAGGGCCCTTTCTGCCTCTTTTCTTTCTCTCCTCCCCCTCCTCCTCTTCTTCCTTCTCCTCCTCCTCCTCCTCTTTGCCTATGGTACTTTTGCACCTGCTGACTACAAAAACCAATCCTCTGGAATTGGATTTACAGGGTTGTGAGCCACTATCTGGGTGTTGGGAGTTGAGCCCTGGTCCTCTGAAAGAGAAGCCAGCACTCTTAACCACTGAGCCATCTCTTCAGCCACTATGGCTCTTTCTTTTCTTTGCTATACCCAAAGTGTGAGTTTAGGTGTTCAATAGGATTTTTTTTTCTTTAATTTTTACAACTTCTTTAAGCAGTGCCCCTCAACTTTGTACAGGCCTTCAAATGCCCATCTTCATAATGGTAAATCTTGCAACAACCTGGACTGGCCCTTTACGGGCCTGTTGCTGTATGAGTGCTTTGCCTGTATGTGTGTCTGTTCATCACCTCCCCAGAGCCAGGGGAGGTCGGATGAGGGTGTTAGATTCCCTGGAACTGGAGTTACAGGTGGTTGTGAGCCACAGCGTGGGTGCTGGCAATCAACACTGGGGTTCTCTAAAAGAGCAGTCAGTGGTTGTGACCGTGGACCTACTAGCCAGCTTTCATTTTTAGTTTTCTGAGGTACCTTTGTTCACATTTCTGTAATGGTGTGACTATTTTACTTCTTCACTAGCAGCAGATAAGGGTTCCTTCTCACCTACACAACATCCCGCCTAGAGCTTGTGTCTATATTTTGTAGGTGCTAACTATTCTGACTAGTGGGAAGTGGGATCTGAATGTAGCTTTAATTCATATTACCCCAAGGATTAAAGGATATTGAACATTTTTTCCTTATGTCTAATTGCCTGTACTTTATATTTTTGAGAACTGTGTATTCATTTGATCAGCCCATTTACTGATTTGATTATGTTATTTAGTGTGTAGTTTCAGTTCTTTGTATATTCTAGATCCTAAGTAAAGACTTTCTCTCATTCTGTAGGCTATCTCTTCACTGTGGTGAGTAAAATATTTCAAATTTCATGCAGTCCCATTGTCAATTCTTAGAATTATTCACTGAGTTAATAGAGTCCTTTTCAGAAAAATTGTTGCCTGTACCTGTATCTTGAAATGCTTTATTTATGTTTTCTTTGAGCAATTTCAAAGTTTTAGGCCTTATACTATGGCCTTTGATCCATTTTGAACTGATTTTAAGTTCAGAGTAAGACATTTGGATGAACTTTTGTTCTTTTACACATGGACATCCTGTTTTCTCCCTACCCTTTGCAAAAGAACCTGTAACATGGCCAGCGAGATGGCTCAGCAGGTAATGGCACCTCCTGCAAATCCTGACGGCTGAGTTGGATCCTTCTGGGACCCACATACCCATTTGATGGAAGAGAGAATCTACTCCCACAAGTTGCCCTCTGGCTTTCACACATGTGTGCTTTTGATGCCTTTACAAAACACCGGGGAGCTGTAGTTGTCTGGATTTTTTTCTGGGTCTTCTTTTGGCTTACATGCCTGATTTTGTCTCTGGACCATGCTGGGTTTGTTACTTTCACTCTGTAAATAATTTGAGACGAGGCTCTATGATACACCCAGTATTGCTCTTTCTGCCAGGATTCCCTCGGCCCCTCAGAGTCTTCTGTGTTTCCATATGAATTTCAGGAGTGATTTTTCTGTTTTCGTAAGGAATATCATTGAGGTGTTGATGCACCTCAATGCATGGAGAATGCACTGAATCTGTAAATCACTTTTTGAAATATAACATTTTTAAAAGTTAATTCTTCCAATCTATGGGCATGGGAGCTTTTTTTATCCTGTACTTTCTTTTTCTTCTCCAATATTTTTCTTCAGTGCTTAAAAATTTTCACTGTAGCATTCTTTCATTTCTTTGGTTTCATTTCATTTTCAGAGTAGTTTTTAAGCTACACTCTTATTGGGATTGGTTTCTGGGTGTTTTTGTTTTGTTTTGTTTTGTTTTTTTCTCTTAGGGTGCTCATTATTGCTGTGCAAGAAGACTGATGATTTTTTGTATAATAACTTTATATCCTGCTACTTTGTGAAAGTGCTTATTTTTTTTTTCTAAGAGCTTTCTGGTGGTATCTTTAGGGAATCTCACATATAGGAACATAGCATCTGCAAGTAGGGATAATTTGGCTTCTTCCTATCTGTATTCCTTTCATTTCTCTTGTCTAATTACTTTGGCTAAGACCACAGATAGCAGGAGTGGGAAAAGTGAGTAGTCTTGCTTCATTCCCGACTTTCGTAGAAATGTCAGTATTCGGTAGACACAAATAAAGGAAGGAAGCATAGGTGCCTACAGTCAATATCAGTAGGCTGAGGAGTCAGCCCAAACCAGGATACATGGCTTTTGGTACTGAAAATAATTTTAGGACTAGACAGTTAATGAAGCAGAGCTGGAGATTTTATTAAATGCATTTTAATATGGGCATAAAATGAGATTGGGAGGAAAACAGAAAGTTTCCAGGTGTGTAAAGGACTACTTAAGGAGAGAACAGCTCACTGTTTTTACAACCATCATATATGAAATTTGGGTGGGGCACAAAGTTACCATCTCAATCACTGGATGTTTCCTGATAAAATTTCAATGGGAAAAGTAAGGTCTAAGTCACAAGGCAAAGGAAAGCAAGGCATCATTACTGTAAACAGCTCTGTTTGAGATACTCAGGCAAAATCCAGGTAGAAGAATGAAGACTTCCCAAGGTCATATGTATTCAGCCCTTCAGCCTAGGTCGTTGCTACTTTGACATAAGTATCTATATATGAGACCTTGTGTTTAACTTTTTTAGAGTGTTTATTAGCCATTTGTGGGATTTTTTTTTTTTTCTTTTGAGATGTCTGCTTCAGACAGATCTTCAGTCTGCTTTTTAAAACTTGGGTTGTTTTGAGTTCTTTGTGTATTCTAGACATAAATTCTCTAACAGAGTTACATCTGGCAAAGATTCTCTCCCAATCTGTAGGCTCTCTTCACTCAACTGACTTTCCTTTGAGGTACAGAAGGTTTTTGGTTTCATGGATTTCCTTTTGTTACTTGTTTGCCTTATTTCCTGAACCACAAAGGTCTTATTGTAAAAGTCCATACCTGTGCATACGTGTTGTATTTTATAATTTTTCTTCTAGTGGTTTCATAGCATCAGGCTTTACACTGAGGTCTTTGATTCATTTAGATCTTATTTTTGTGTGGAGTGATAAGCTGAGAGTCAAGTTTCATACTTCTTCATGTACCCATCTAATTTTTGGTGGTTTGTTTTTGTTTGGTTGTTTGCTTGCTTTTTTTTTTTTTTTTTTTTTAAGACAGGGTTTTACTGTGTAGTTCTGGCTGTCCTAGAACTCACTATGTAAACCATGTTGGCCTCAGACTCACAGAGATCCACCTGCTTCTGCCTCCATAGTGCTGAAATTAAAGGCATGTGCCACCACAGCTTAGCAACCATTTAGTTTTTACTAATACAATTTATTGAATATGCTCTCTTTCCTCAAGTATGTATTTTTTTGTATCTTTGTCAAAAGTAGTTGTACTACGTCTGAGCAGGGGTTCTAGGTTATATCCAAAAATGGTCCTTGGTTGGAGAATCAGTCTCAGAAAAGACCCCTGTGCCCAGATATATTTGGTCCTTGTGGAGCCCCTGTCCTCTCCAGGTCTTACTAACTCCCCCTTCTTTTATAGGATTCCCTGCACTCTGCCCAAGGTTGGTTATGAGTATCAGCATCTGCTTTGATACACTGGTAGGTAGATTCTTTCAGATGTCCACTAGGCAGCTTAGTATCCAAGTGGATTCCTAGTATAGGGAACAGGGACTGTCTCTGACATGAACTCAGTGGCTGGCTCTCTGACCTCCACTTCCCCCACCCACCCATCCCAAGGGAGGAGCAGCCTTGCTAGGCCACAGAGGAGGACATTGCAGCCAGTCCTGATGAGACCTGATAATCTAGAGTCAGATGGAAGGGGAGGAGGACCACCCCTATCAGTGGACTTAGAGAGGGACAGGGAGGAGATGAGGGAAGGAGGGTGGGATTGGGAGGGAATCAGGGAGGGGGCTACAACTAGGATACAAGGTAAATAAACTTTAATTGATATAAAAATTTAAAAATAATTAAAAAAAAGTAGTTATACTTAAAACTGGGTCTTTATAAGGTTCCATTTATTTATCTGTTTGATTTGGTGCCAGGGACATGTCGTTTCTATTACTGTGCTCTATAGTATAACTTGAGATTGAGTACAGTACTGTGAACTGTTCTTACATTTCTGGAATAAAGCCAGTGTGACCATGGACTATAATTTCTGTAACGTGTGTGTACACAAAGGCATGAGGGGTTAGTTTGTGTTTTTCCTGGAAGTGTTTTCTTTCTCTTTCAGCAATGAAGAATAGTTCTGCTGAATCTAGTAAACTGGATTGACAGTTACTGATTTCAGATCTTAAAACATATCATTCCTTACCACCCTGGCTTTTAGAGTTTATGTTGCAAAATCTTTTGTAATTGTAGTGATGTATGATGGAAAACTTCTTTGCTCGGTACTTTTAGTGTCTTAACTGATGTAATACAGGGAGGGCTTTTCTGCGTTTATCCTAAGGTTTCCTGTATCTTCTCATCTCTTTCTTTTGATTTAACACTTACTCTGCTATGATTTTGTTGGATTGTTTTTTATGCTTTTAGTTTGTACTTCTCCTCTCTGTGTCATGGTTCATGAATTTTATCTTTCAGTAGTGTTCCATGGATCTCCTATGTTCTGTTCATACTTTATCTTTATTGTCAATCTTTTTGTATCTTCAGTCTTTGAGTCCTGATATCTGTCATCCACTCAAATCTCTTGAATAGGATTCCTATTGAGATTTTTATTTGACTAAGTGTTTCATTTCTGAAATTTCAGTTTGCTTTTTTCAGTATTTCTACATAGTTAATTATTATTCCATAACTTGTATTGAATTCTCAATTTCATTAAGTTATTTATTCATATTCTCTTTGAATTAATTAAAGCTTATTTGCTTTCTCATTTCTCTCATCAGTCATTCTTACAATTACCATTTTGAATGCTTTGCCTGAGACTTCACCTAATTAAATCATTGGAACTGTCTAGAATTGGTAAGCTGTGAAGCCATTTTGCACCGATTTTTCATATTTTTTGTGTTTCTACATTGAGACTTGGGCGCATAGGATTATGTTGTGAGTTAGAATTTTTAAAAATCACCTGTATTCTTTCAGTTGAGATATTTACATTATTCAAGTGGGACTCAGTTGTAGCAGGGTGGAGTGTCATTTCTCCCCTCTAAGCTGAGGGCGTAGCTCAGTAGCTAAACCCACAGCCTTTATCCTCAGAGGACTTGGCGTAGCTTCCAGTGCCATTGTGTAAAACACTAAATGCAGAGGCAACTACAACTGATGGATAAGGTTCTTATGAAGGTAGAACAGTAGCCAATCAAAATTTTCCCCTTAATTCTCATAACTTTGGAGGAATGAAAGAATATGGATAATACATAGTACAAAGTGTTAGTTACCTAGGGTGGAAATGGAAAGAAAATAAGTGAAATGAGATAAAGAATTGTTCTAAGAACAAGAAAAAAAAATGGAGGAGGGATAAATAAAGGTGGGAGTTGAGATATTTTTGTAACAAGCGGAGATCAAATGTTATTAAAATCATATAAATTTATAATTAAGAACTAAAAAGAGAAGGGGAGGGGAAAGAGAAAATGAGGAATAAGAGGGAAGGCATATGGGTTGCAGGTAAGACAAATAGTACAGGTAACACAATAGAACAGATATAGACACACAGAGAACAATGATAAACTCAAGGCATATAAAAACTAAAACAAAATCATCAAACATTTATTCAAGAATAAAAAATTAAATATAACAAAGTAAAATAAAAGTACTATCACATATGCCAAGTTTTCTTCCTTTCTGGGGTGGGTGCTCCCATCATCTTCTCCCACTTGTCTTGTGTGGGAGTCCCACTTCTTGTGTCTATAGTGCCAACTCATTAGATCGGACTGGGTGGCACGTAGTGCTTTAGTGGCATTCATGTGGTTGAATTTTAGCTTGTATTTCTGCCCAGGCGTCATTGGTATCAGCCTTCTCTCAGTAGTCTCCATACCTCAAGATGGGGCTGTCATTTCAGAACAATTCTTGCCTGGCCAGCTACTGTCCTCTGGATTTGTGTTAAGCAGCCCCATTTGTTCAATGTGCCTCACGAGTTCCAAATGTCTGGGTGGTTGCACCCATTTCTGTATTTACCTTTGCAGCTGACATTCCTGTTTCACTCGGGCTCAGGATGCTTTTCTGTTAGTGTCCACAGTTCTAGTGTAAGTATGTCTGTTCCACTGAGTTTCCATTCATGTCATTTCCTATGGGTCGTTCATGTGATTCTGAGGTTCTCTGGGTTTCATGGTTTTCATGACAGGGTCAGAGGGCTTTGAAGTTTAGAGATATCCTGTACTAAATTTTCTGCTTGCTCCCTCCAGTAGAGACAGGTGGTGATGTGTGACTAGGGCTTCCAGCTTCTGCTGAAATCAGCTTGTATCTCCGGCATGCACATATTTTTGGGTCTTGCCTCTGGAGATTTTCCTTTTTTCTTTCATCTGTGGATGCAGAGTGGAAGGCAAGCCTCTCCCTCTGCTACCGCCTTGTTCAGTGCTCTAAATTGAAGTTTGTTGTTCCTTTTATAAAGCTAATGACTGCTGTTCTGCAATTGCTCTGGTGTCCTAGTTTGCTGTTGACTAATATCCTCCCCAGTCTGCCCATAGTTCTCACCTTCCTGTGACGTCACAGGTTCATGGGGATGTAGGAGGGTGTTGTTAGTCCCTACCCAGTCACCTTCTGCTTTCTGGCTCTTTTCTCTAAAGGACACTAGCCGTTAATAGTGTTCCCTATTCCGGCATGACCTCATCCTCACATTAAGCAATTTTACCTGCAACAACTTTATTTCTAAATTAGGTCTCATTCTGAGGCACCAGAGCTAAAAACTGCAGTGTATCCTTTGGGGGCAAGGGGAGTGGAATTCTATCCATATAAGGGATTGTTCTAGTTGTCTGATGCAGTTTAGCATCTGTGACTAGGACCCGGTGGAGTAATAAATGAAAAACTCTTCAGAAATGACAGACTATTAGTCACATGCTTGGAAGCCTTTCTTCTCTTTACCATTTGCTGTGAAGATGTCGTAATATTTCACAAAACTTACATTGTCAACTTGGATACTTGAAGAAATCCATAGCTTATTAATTCCATTAATGTATGGTCATACACCGTGTAATGATGCTATGTGGTCTGTGATGGATTGCACATAGGATGGTGGTCCCAGAAGATTAAAATGAACTGAGAACTTCCTGCTGGCTAGTTACAACACAGTCTTCTGAAATGTTGTTGTACAGTGCATTTCTGGTGAGGCCAGTGCAAACAAACCTCCTGTGCTGAGAACCCTATCAAAAGTAACATTTAAAAATTTTACATGATGAGCAGTAGCTGCCGCTGCATGCATTTACGGTTTTATCATTATTTCGGAAGATGCACTTACTTTCTCACTGTTTATTGTAAAGCAGCATATCATACGTATTCAGACCATGTCCACACACATCTCATGTGTACTGTATGTCTTTGCATCAAGAGACCAAGTCAAGTGGGTAACCGTAGACAATTAAAATTTGTGTAAGGGTACCCTAACATTATCACACAATGACAAAGTTGCCCAACATTGCACTTCTCAGGTTGTTGGGCTGGTCTTTGAGTGACACCACATGACTGTACACTATCTTTCTTGAGCCTTCAAAAAGGCTACTACTCTCATAGAGGAGTAAAAACAACTGAGAAATCAGACAACACAAACGAAGGCATACAATATTGTGATAAAGTTGTTAGTACTAGGTCTCAGGGACACTGGGATGAAAGGTCATGTTTTAGCGAACCGTAATGCTGTGATGATAATTTCTCCCCAGGGGCTTTATTTTCTCATTAGGTGGCTAATTGTGAAGAACCAGAGAATCATGTTCTGATCCAGGGAGAATTATCATTGCCAGAAGAGTCTGTTCAATTGGTTCTAAGTCTCTGGAATCTGGTGCTAAAGATGCGAGGTGGGATAAGAATGGAGGGCTGATAGAAAAGAGGGTCAGAGTACGCAGTAATTAAAATGAGTAGGTGAAGTTTCAATTCAGCCAACAAGGCATGAATTAAGTGTTGTGTATAGGATAATTAGCAGTCATTTAGTACAAGAAAATTGCTACCAGCTGTTCAAAACCCACGAGCAAGAGACTGATCTGTAAATGGTTATCTGAACAACCAAGGAGTTGGCTCTAAAATGAAGCTGGCCCCAAGGCCTAAAAGCTGTGTTTTATTGTCCAAAGACAGCCTTGCCCTGGGGTGAGTCTATTCCACTCGATAACTGCTATTACACAAGTTTCTTGAGTTGGCCAAAAGCCCCTAGAGAACATTGGGTCAAGGGGCTGTGGGGAGTCAGAACAAAGGGGAATATAGGATTGTCAGAACCCTGGAAACCCAGGATCACTCCTCAGCGTGGAGCTCTCACTTTCCTCTTTCTAGCCTGGTTTAAAAACATGACCTTGTCTTTTGACAATGCCCATGTCATCACTGAAGCCTCTGCCTGCTCTTCAGTGAAATAACACGAGTGCTATCCCAACCCATTCTCTTCAATTTAACACTTCATTGCAGTTGCTCTTCTGAGTTATCTGTCAACCTTTGAGACAGCACCAAAAAAATAACTTGGCCAAAAAAGAAAAAAAAAAAAAAAGTATGAGATGGATTCTAGGAAGCCTTCTCAAACTGACACCAATAACACTGTTAAAGACACTGTTGATGTCTCAAAGGCAAAAAGCAAGTCTCCACTGACTACGATGAGGCAATCTTAGTACTGATATACAATATAACTCCAAATGAGTTAAAGCAGTCCAGATACGTTAAACTTCATGAGCTAATAAAGACATAAAAAGCCACATTCACTGGCATGTTGGAAACTGCCCTAGTTTTATTTCTATTGCTGAGCTACAATAACAGGACAAAAAGCAACGCAAGAGCGGAAAGGTTTATTTAGCTTATAAATTCAGGTTTCAGTCCATCCGTGTGGTAAAATCAAGGCAGTAGAGAGACTTAAAGCACTTTGTCTTTTTCTATTTCGTGTGATGTCATTTCTGGGAAGATGCGAACAAACATCTGTCTGACGACAGACCAAAATAATGGTATCACCAAAGTCCAATTCAGTGAATCACGGAGATTTGCTTGTTTGTTTGTTTACTTACAGCAACAGGACTAGGGGGTTACTTACAGGAGTTACAAATGACATCATGGGTGACAGTTCACAAAAGCTGAAAACATGGTGCACACTAAACAACTTTCAGGTAGCTCAAGGATTTTGGAGAATGTCTTTTTTCCAGATAGCTCAGTTGATCTGAGCCTTTTCCTGGATGCTTAACTCAGCTCTGTTTGTTTGTGTTTGTTTGTTTGTTTTTCCAACTCAGCTTTTCTGTGTGTCTTCTAGGTAGCTCAGCTGCTCTTTGTCTCTTTCAGATGGCTTTGCTGGTCTGAGAATATCTCTCATCAGTCCTCATTGCTTATATAAGCTGTAGAGAGAGGCCTGGTATATCTGTTCCATTTCAGGGACTTCCTGAAGACTGTGATTTGTTTATTTCTAGAGATTAATGTGCTTCCTTGCAGGAAAGAATGTTTTATCTTTCTTTAAAAGATGCTGTTTCTTAATAAGGTTCCCTCCAAGGTAGAGGTTTATCTAGGGGAATATTTCTACATGCTATCTTTCAACGTGTGTTAAAATCTTTTTTTTTTTCCTTTAAGTATGTTTGGATGTTTTGCTTGCAAGAATGTCTGTGTGCCTGGTTCACAAAGAGGTCAGAAAAGGGTGTTGGATCCCATAGAACTAGAGCTACAGGCAGTTGTGAGCCATGTTGTGGGTGCTGAGAATTGAACCTAAGTCCTCTGAAAGAGAAGCTGGTCCTCTTAACCTCTGAGCCATTGCTCTAACCATGTGTTAGAATCTCAAGTCCAGTGTGATAGTGTTAGGTGATTGTGCCCTTCAAAAGTTACTTAGTTCATAAAGGCTGAATTTTAATGGGAATACTAGAAAAAAGACAGGAGAGGACTATTTTTCTTCTCTACTTTTGAGCTGTCACCAGACACCTTATTTTTTAATTTACTAGTCTCTAGAACTGTAAAAACAGATATTGGTTGGGGATAGCAGTACAGCTCAGTTTGTAAAGTCTTTGCCTGATAATGCACAAAGCCCTGGGTTTGATCCTAAACACCACATAAATTAGGAGTGGTAACCCACTTGTAATCCCAGAACTGGGGTTGGGGACAGTGGAGACATGAGAATCAGTTCAATGCTATCCTCAGCTTCATAGCAAATTATGGTGTGTATGCCACCTAAAAAAACAGAAGAAAGAGAAGAAGAGAAAGAAGAAGAGAAGGAGGAGGAGGAGAAAAAGAAGAAGAGAAAGAAAGAAAGAAAGAAAGAAAGAAAGAAAGAAAGAAAGAAAGAAAGAAAGAAAGAAAGAAATAGAAAAAATTATGTTGTTTGTACTTCCCAGTCTGTGGTCTTCTGCTATAGCATCCTACACTAATTAAGAAAATATAGAACTTTGGGCTGGAGAAATGGCTCCACTGTTAAAAGCTAGGTTCACAACTGAAAACATAAAGAAACATAGGACTTCGATAAAGTGAGAGTTCCTGCTCACCACTAGCACCACAAGACCACAGTTAGGGCTGGGAATGCAGTTCTGTGGCAGAGCAGTAGACTAGCTTGTGCGAGGCCCCTGCACCTATAAATCCACAGCATTGCCAAACAATAGCTGCCAACAAACAACAGAGCATGTCCTTGAACAATATAGGTTTGGATTTTGTGGGTCCGTAGCTTTTATTTTGAAGACAGATGACAAATTGAAGCAAATCACACACACATTGTATAGCTTAGGAGTACCGAAGAAGGCAACCATATGAATGCAAAAATATATGTCAATAATCGTCTATTTTATCATCATTTCCTTTTCATAAATGATACATGCAATATATTATTAAAAGTGAAAACTTATCAAAACTTACACACATAACTACAATGTGCATGGCGTCACGTGCAGTGGAGAACATTTTTAACAGACATAAATGCAGCGTTAGATCAGAACTGCATACAGATAACTACAGAACATACTGCACCTCAACACTAATTTTATGGCTACCTCCTGTTGCTAGTGAGGGGATCTCAAGTGTTACAGATATGCTCTCAAAGTGCTGTGTGATGCTAATCACCTCTGGGTGAGTAGTTCAACTCTTCAGTAATTTGGGTGTTGTTGTGTAAAGGTATCTCACAGTTCCCTCACATTCGTTACATATAATACAGATAGTACATGACATGGGTTGTAAGAAACTGTTTATGTCATCATTGAGGCTGGCAGTTGACAGAAAATCTAAATTTTGGAGGAGTACAACATTGTACCCAGGGGCTGGCTGTTCAGTAGTAAAGAAGTTGACTAGAATGCAAGAAGTCCTGGGTTCTAGCTTTAACACTGGGCCGGCTAAGTGGAGATCTAAGTCCAGATATTTGACTGGGATTGTGTGAGGAATGTGATGTGTATGCTTGTGTATGTGTGTGTGTGTGTTTCTATGTTTCTGGCACCTTCGGTTCACATGTTGCTCTTAAGGGTCAACCATAAATAAAAATTTCCTGACTTCTCAGTGCATGAAGGGAGACAAGGGGCAGCTGATCTCAGAACAGGAAGGACAGAGCAAAGTATCCTGTTCAATACCACTACAAATTAATTTTAGTTTCTAATATTCAGTGGCTTGATACTCAAAAATAATAAAATACATAAAATGGCTCCTTGATTGAGAATTCACTATTCACACAGCAGAGAAAAGGGTGTTAACTCTCTATGGAAGCTGCTTAAAATCTTTAAGTAGCTTGTTTCTGGGCCCTGTGATGTTCTGATATTTTGTTGGGCAGAGATGAACATTGCATATAAGCATCAATCTTGAAAGAATGAAGACTCCTTTGATAATTGAAAGACTTTATTCCAGCTCTAGTCTGAGCTCTTTTTTTTTTTTTTTTTTTTTTTTTTTTTTACAGACAACACTGAGGAAGCCTGTGGGTTCATTTCATCAACTTGATGTGACCAAGGGCTTCCATGTTGGGTTGAGAGACAGGGCACCCAACTCATGTCCATCAGAAGGCAGAGATACACTCAACTGAATCTTTTAGCTGTCAAGGACAGAACTTATTTTAAAATATTTGCAGCTTGGAATGAAGAAAGGATTCTCTGCTATGTGTGTCCACTTTCCTGCCAGACAAAGACAAGTGGGAGGACTGCTTGTCTTTGGGAGGACTAGGGCCACATTCAGTCTTTAGCAAAGCTCATTAACAATCCAGCCCAAGAAGAACCTGAGGGACCTCAACTAGCCACCAAGTTGTCAGTGTGTGATGAGCTACCCATCCAGGAACACCAGAGCTTCTAAGAAAGTAGTTCACAACCTGTGGGTGAAGACTCCATTGGGGGTCACATTTCAGATATTTACATCACAATTTATAACAGTAGCAAAATTACAGTTATGAAGGAAGCAAAATAATATTATGGTTGGGGGTCACCATGACATAAAAACTGTAGTAAAAGGTCACAACATTAGGAAGGCTGAGAAGCACTGTTTTGGCATATCTTCCAAAATAGCACATTGCAACATTTCTGCTCTACATGGTCTTCCAGAACATTGTCATTTTCCATCAAGAAGTTTTGCCCTTGAAACTGAGCAAAACTTTGTGTTCATTGGGATGAACACAAGCCAAGAGACACTGTGTGATGTCTGCTGTTAATTTACAAAATGTTCTCTCTGTAAGGTGCTGGGTAGTAAGCCCAATCACCATGTTATAAGGAAGCCTAACCAAGCCTATGCAAGAGACCAGCTGATGAAGTCCATGTGGTGAAGAAGTGAAGCCTTTAGCCCAAAGTTAGCATTGACCATTAGACTTGTGCATAAATCCCTAGGCATCCTGAGGTAAAGTATGCTTTCTCTTTATGGGTTGTGTCCAAATTTCAAGCTCACTGAATGGAAAAGGAAGCAGAATTAGTGTTGGATGTCAACCTCGGAATCTCATGACCATCAAGTGTGGGGGCTCTAGGACTTTGATACCAACGTATTGACTTCTGATCATAACTATGTTGGCTTCAGCAGTGTCTGGACAGTCAACAGAAGAGTAAGTCGAGGTACAAAAAATATTGATATTTCAGAGGCTTTGGTGGATGAGACTCATACAAAAGAAGTATTAAGAAGGATGAATCAAGATAGTCAGCCTGCAGTAGTGAGTTCATTGCCATAGGAAAAACCTGAAAAAACTCACACACCAATGGAACGAGAATATAAAAGAGAGAGGACTAGAAAGCTACTCAAGAAAATTCTGCAGTCCCTGAATTGGTTGTTTAAAATTTTTAGCCATGGTAAATCCATGCCCAAGAATACAATAACAACAACAAAATGTTTTTCATAAGAACTACCAAATATATCAAAATTTCTCTTATATTATCTCAAATCAGTTTTACAACAGCCCTGTGAGGTGAGTGGTTATTTATCACCATTTTCTCTTTTATTACAGAAGAGTGACAGCGTCACTGTAGAACAGAAGTGTTAGAGTGAGAATGAAGGATCTTCTTTTGCCTCTACCACATTCAATTACTCTCCCTATCTCAGAAGCTCTTACTGTATCATCTAAAGCATGTTTAGAAATGTGCCAGGAATGTTCCCTCTGTGTGCTTCTTACATGTTTATGGGTACATAGCTGCTCAAATAATCTAAGGAAAATTACTCTACTTTTGCCATGCATTTCACTACTGTGTTTAACATAATAGGCACAGTCATATCAGCATGTATGATACTCTTAATCCCATTATAAAAGCAGTTTGACATATGCTAAAGTATGGCTACATCATGAATTGCTTAGCTTTCTCCTCCTGAAGGGACCCAACTTCAGGATATTACACATAAGCCTTCAATAGGTGTCTTTACGTATATTGGCCAGATGTGGGTGGCAGTATTTCTTTATAGGAAAAATTCTAAAAGTATGATTTCTAGGCAAGAGCACGTAACTGTTACTTTTCTCCTCTTAGAATGAAATTCTATGACCAAGACAACATATAAAAGAGCTTATTTGGGGTTAGATGGTAGAGCAAAGGCCTGGCTACAAGAACAGCTGAAGGCTCACATCTTGATCCTCAGGTTATAGGCAGAAAAACACAGGGAGCACTGTAAGTCTTTTGTAACCCCAAAGCCCCTCTCCAGTGACTCATCACATCCAACAAGGCCACACCCCCTCATCCTTCCCAAACAGTTCCACCAACTGGTTACTAAGTACTCAAACATGAGCCTATGGAGCCTGTTCTCATTCAAGCCACTACAGCGTGTGGATTTCAAATTTTCATTATCTTAATTTTTAAGATGTCAAAACATAGTGAAGACTTATGGAATTAGTCCAAGGTTACACAATTGGAGAATGGCAGAGCCAAGATTCAAAACCAAGTCATCTGATTCCAAGTCCCATGTGTTTGCTAATTTGCTGTGCTGCCTAGGAAGAATCAGGGATGAATTACAGCCAATGCTTATTAGATGAGTCCATATATTCTCTTTTTGCTGTACCCGCCTCCTAGGAAGCAAGGAGGAAAAACAAAGCCCCAAGCCACTTGGTGCATGTACTAAGTAGAGACCCCTGTTGCATCCATCAGGGAAATCATCAGCTTCTATAACATGCACTCAGCTGCAAACTGAAGACAGTGAAGATGTATCCCTTGATTGAAAGGGCAAGGTTGGAAAGGTTTCTCTCCGGGAAAGATTATGTATGGTGTTGCCACAGAGAATAACAAAGGACCCAAAGAAAAGATTAGTGGTAGCAGCCATGTGGGGACCCCACCCATCTTCCACATAGTGGGCTAAGGTTTGGGGAACCACAAGGGGTATGGACAAATAACACTGGTAACCCCCCTTGACCCCAGGTATCTTGTTACTTCTGTTCATATTTTATTGGCCAAACTCAGTCCTATGTTTGGATTAAACTGTAAGGAAGGGGTAAGCATGCCTGTAATCCCAGCACTCAAAGATGCAGAGGCAAGTGGATCTCTGTGAGTTCAAGGCCAGCCTGGTCTACAAAGTGAGTCCAAGACAGCCAAGGCTGCACAGAGAAACCCTGTCTCAAAAAACAAAATAAAACAAACAAACAAAAGTAAGGAAAGTTGGGTGTTCAAGGCTGGCAGTGTGTCCCAGATGAAAAGGAAACATAGTTAAAATGGATTTTATAGTATTGTCTCCCACTAAAGTGAGGGATTAGAACACACAAATGGAGAACTGACATCAAGCCATCACTGCACATCACGCTGTGTTCTAAGAGCTCTGTCCTGAGGGCAACTTTGGCTGTCAACACTCTATGTTTTCCAGATGAGAAAACTGAGCAGTAAGGATATTCGTTTACTCACCCAAGTTCGCAAAGCATCTAAGAACTAAAGCAAAGGATTCTGATGAGCTGGTTCCAGCATCACACTCCCTGGGATTTCTGCACACAGCCAGTTAGACCTCAGATCAGTTATCAGGTGCAACACACACACACACACACACACACACACACACACACACACACACACA
>NW_026588752.1:11910159-11950172 GCF_907164565.1 Psammomys obesus | reverse complement strand
CACACACACACACACACACACACACACACACACACACACACACACACTGCTTATGTTAAAAAAAGGTTTTGCACTCAACTTTTTTCATGTAAATAGATTTGAGTCTCATTCACAAATGTTCATTTGAATCCTGGCCCGGACACAGGACCTAATTAATCATCTCTTTGGGTCCTCTTTTGTTCCCTGTGGCAGCAACAAATCCTTTCCCAGAAAGAAACCCTTCAGGCTTTGCCCTAGGAGGAAGACTGGGGGGAAAAAAGAGGGACCCTATTTCTGTTGGAGCCCATTGTTTATTTAACCCAGTGGCTGAATTATAATTGGGCTTTATTTTGTGTTTAAAGCTAAGAAGGGAATTAAGCTAGTTCTCTACAGTGACTTAGAAAGGAGAGGATCAAGTCTCTGGGTGTGCATGAAAACCTCGATTTCTTTGTTGCCTAGGGTTTTTTTTTTGTTTGTTTGTTTGGGGGTGTGTGTGTGGTATGTATGTGCATGTTATGTAGAGGCCTGGGGTTGATGTTGGGTTTCTTCTGTGATATCAATACACTTTGTCTGTTGAGGTTCGTCTCTCTTTCTGAACCTAGCTCTCTCCAATTCTCACCAGTCTAGCTAGCCTACTTGCCCTGGGCAGCCCCCATCTCTGCCTCCTCAATGGCTGGGATTAGAGATGACTGCCACACCCACCAAGCTTTTCTATGCACTCTGGGGGACCCAACACTGATCGCCATGTTTTAAGGCAAGTGTTATGTCCACCGAGTCATATCCCCAACCCTCTATTTTTGTAAAATACACTTTTAGTAGGTAAGATGAAGAGGAAGGGAAGGGGGATAATGAAAGAGGAGCTAGGTGAATGGCAGGAACAGGCAGCTCTAGGTACAGTGCCTGACTTTTTGAAGACGAGGGCAATGTTGGGTAGGCTTGTGGAACGAACAAGCCTGCTATTCATCTCTAAGTCTGAAACCTGCGCAGACCGAGAAGCCCATAAAGTTTGCAGGATTGTTGAAAACTATCTGTCTCCGCCAGCTCATGGCACCTCACCGTCATGCTAAGTACTGGGACCCTCTCCTAGGAGTAAACTCTCCGCAACCGAAGGAGCATCACTCATCCTGCAGGAGATGCAAGACAAGATGAGAGATGTAACTTGTTTATGTCCTAGACCTAAATAGGTGCCCTCTCAGTGCCCGGAAGGTAACAAGCACTCGTTTCCAAGTTCTGTGTTCCTCACTTACCTGTGTCCTCTTGCTCGTGGATGGGAGCTCCGTTCCCAGGCTGTAGAGGTCTGGACTGTTTCCATATCACACCAACAGCTCAAATTTCCTCCAACTCCTTTCCTATGGCATAGACAAGGGCTGCAGAGTGGCAGTGGCCTAAGCCATAATAGATTTCCAGATGGTCTTGCCATAAGTGCCCTCATCCACTAGGTATCAGGTTTGACCATGAGACTCTGGGGAAAGTGGGGATTTTCTGGAGTTTCCAAGAACACAGATAAACTTGGTCTGACACTAATAAAAATTTCTGAGTTTTTTTTGTAACACGATCCTCATCGTATTTGATTTTTAGCCTCACATTTAAGTGACTTTCACAATGACCATAGGAGAACAGAAGGCAGCACATTCACTACTGCAGTTTATACTGAGTGAAGGGAATCACATGACTGTCAGTAACGGACAAGGTCACACATGCCGCAGTTGATGGCAGAGACAGCCTGGGGCTAGGTGAGCTGCTTCCCTGCCCAGCGCTCATCACCGGCCTGTACCACCTACTGCTGTGCATATGCTGGCTGTCTTTCCAGAGAGAAGAGGGTCTGCTTAAGGCAGAAAATGCTGCCTCGTCAGCTGCTGACGTTCCACGCTTGTGGAGAGAGTGAATGCTGATGATGCGCAACAGCAAAGAAACCGATTATTTGCTTTTCGTTTGAGAATATGTTCTCAGGTGAGTAATCAGCCTCCTCCATCATATTCTGCTCTATCGTGAATAAAAAAAAAAATAAAAGAGGACTGTGTAAAGAAATGAGTTTTTACCTGTTCTTTTACATTATTTCCTTTATGCATCGTTTCTACCCCTGTTAGAGAATGCTAAGGGCAGCATTCTCTACGTAAATAAGGAAACCGGGGTCCAAAGTGCCGCACACATCTCTGGAAGCCTCGTAGCTAGACGTGCGCCTTCCACACCCCCTGAGCTGTGTAACAAGCCCTCTCTAACAGCCTGTGGTTCTGCCACACACAGGAAGGCTGTGTGTTCTGGTGTTGGTCCTTAGGTTTTGTATGCCCAAATCACTTACTACTTTGGCTTCTGAGACTCCTTTTACTTGTCCTCAAATGCCTATAGTAGACCTTCTCTTAAGGTTCTAGAAGGCTGGGGAGATGTCTCAGTGGGTGAAATCCTCGATGTAAAAGCAAGTTCTGAAGACCTCAGTTTAGCTCCCCAGCACTCAAGTAGAAATTGAGGTGAGGGTGGTGGCTATCTGCTATAACCCCTGTGTGGTCAGGTGAGAGGGAGTGGCAAGAGATACAGGCAGGTCTTTGGGCCTTGCTAGCCAGCTAGTTTAACCAAGCCACAAGCTGAAAAACAACCTTATCTCACAAACGAAAACAAGCAAGATGGAGATCAATAGAAGAAAATACCCAGCATCGACCTCTGGCCTCCACACATGCGCTCACAGAAAAGAGCACCTACACACACGCACACACACGCACACACACACCTGCCCTCTTTCTCTTTCTCCCTGTCTCTCTCCACCCCCTTCATTGCAAACGCTTTTCCTTGGCAGCTGGTAAGCTGTTTCTCCTCCTCCCACTCAGCTGAATGCCAGTTGTCCCACCAGCCCAGCCCAGCCTCTCATAATGGCTTCAGTTTCCAAGAGACAGCTTGCCTCAAAATGCCATCCAATCCCACTGCCAGAAAGGGTACAGGGATTTGTCCAGCAGGGGGAACAGAAAACACAACATCCAGAGCCACCGCGCCAGGCAAACTGTGAACATGGTTATCTGGGAGCTGATTCTGTGATGAGGTGGGTGTGACTAGTGAAAATCATCAGCTCGTTGGGGAGCACTTCAAGGTCCAAAGTGGTCTTCGGTATGATCCTGTGGCAGAATTTATCCTTCCAGGAGTTGAGTTTATATGAACCACGGATTTTAAATTACCTGTCCGCAGCTTGGGAACACAGTGGTCTGTGACTGAACTCAGAACCCACTCCCACACATTACTAAATCCATGGAAGCTCGAGTCCCTTACACAAAGTACCACAGCATTTGTACAAAACCTGTGCGCATCCCCCATACATTCAACATCATCTCTAGACAACTGATGATATAGTGTAGATGCTGTGCAAACAGTTGTTGTGTTCCAGTGTTTAGGGAAGAATAATGAGGGGGAAAACGTGCTCATGATCAGTTAGAAAAGGTTTCTTTTTTACCATCTTAAATCTGAGTGTGTTGGATACATGGATGAACCTGTGAACTGACTGTGCCTGATTTTGTCCAAAATTTCACTCATGTTTAACAAGAAACTTCAAATAGCAAAAGGATAGGATTGAAAAATCATAGAGTTCTCCGATTTACCTTTTCTTTGATTTAGTTTTTTAACTGTCAGTTCCCTCATAAAGTCATGATAATTTTCTGAGGAAATGCATATGTTGTCTCCTTTATCTGAGAACAAATCTGAAACCGCACATAGCTATGGGAGTAGATCAGCAGACCTAGGTTGGACCTGTCATCAAGAGCTGCAGAGGTTATTACAAAGGTGATTGCATGACCCACGCTGGACAGTCAGAACCCTTTGCTGGATTTCCGAAGCCAAACTTGGAATTGACAGGGGCTCCATAGTATTGCAGCAGGAGCAGTCACTGCCTCCCAACACAGTTGGAGCTCACTGAGGGACACTGGTCAGATTAAAGGGAAGAAAAGCTAAAAGGGCAGCTTCTGCCATTTCCTGATTCTAAATTCCTCATTGGGTGAGCTAATAATTTTTTCCTCTTTCTTGAACTTACCTTCTGTGTTTTGACTGAAACAATGGAAAATGTTTGAAATGGGGCGAAGATGAAGGAACTGTTAAAGTACCCGGTGTGGCAAACCTTGGGATAGCACAGAAGTAGAAACACCTTTTTAGGTGGGATCCTACCTTAGGTGCCCAAAAAATACAACTGGAAGTGTTCAAAATACAAAGGGCGTGTATTGACCTGGGCAGCTGGGAAGTTGCCAAGTGTCACTCATGTACAGACATCTAAACTCTCAAATACTGTCACCAATAGTCTGACCTTTCTCCTTCCTGCCTCGGATGGTGCTTTATACTGTGTTCCACTTACACAGTGGAAAAAAAACGTCATCATAAAGCAGATGGACTCCCACCCCAATCATGCCACCTGCATGCTTACTCAGTTGGAAACACTATATAAAAATTTCAGCTATGACAGAAATGAGAACTGTGCTTCTGTTTCCATATACTATTTTCAAAATCAACTGTCTTGTGTGTGTGTGTGCGTGTGTGTGTGTTTGAAGTGTGTGTACCTATACATCATGCTGTAGGGCTGAAAAGGAAAGAAGGAATATGTAACAGATCCCTAAAACTGCTTACATAGGGTGAGAGATGGAGTCAAGGAGAAGAGAATAAAAGACTAGTGGAATTCTCAATAATAATAGTATTTCTATATATTTACTTTATAAGGCTTCTCTAGCTTTTAGGGGCTGCTTGAATTCCTAGAGTCACTGTCCCTGTCCATCTGAAGAGCCAGAAATGACCAACTGACTCTTTTTCACATTATATCCCACTGACCTAACTCTTGCCTTCATCTTCTGGATTTAAAGACACTCGAGGATACACTGATCCACCGGGATAGCCCAGCATAATCTCCCTGCTTCCATGTAAGTTGATTAGCAGCTTTAATTCTATCTGCTCCCTTTGCCATTCACGGAAGCACGTTCCAGGTTCTGAAAATTAGAAAGCAGACATCTCTGAGAGGCCGTTATCCTGTCCTGCATGCATTAGGAGTCCACTGCTACAAGTATGGATGCATTGTTACATGAAGTGACAACTCAAAGTGGAAGGCATATGGTTAAAATGCTAGCGGCCATCCCAGTCAGTAGAAAACAGTTTTCTCTCAAATTTTAAAGTAGTGTGCTATCTTTTCAAATATTGGTTGATCTGTGTCAGAATTAGTGAGATGTGTGAATGGAACAATGTTTGGTACCTAATTGCTGGTTCCTAAAGGTCTTTTTTTTTTAATTTTTATTCTTTTTTTCTTTTTTTTTCCCCTAAAGGTCTTAGCACTCATAAAAGATGTGAGAATGGGAGCAGCAGCCTCAGAGAAGCGTGCAACTGGACTCCCTCCCTGCAAGCATCATTCCATACACAATGAGAGACACAGAGCCAAGGCACTAGAAAAACTCCCATCTGCTAATAATCCAATTAGAGAGAGTCAAAGCCAAGTGGAACACTTGGGTTGATGGATGTATATAAACTGCCTTCCAGTGGCTCTGTAAGGAGCAGTGGGAAGTTGAGAATGAAAGCCACACCAAGGATCTAAGATGGTACTTCCCAAAGGAAGCCAGAAACTTTCTTCCTGCTGCCTCCAGCAGCCTCCTCCTATTCCATCGCGCCTGGCTGTCCCTTCCTATAACCCCATCAACTTCTCCATTTCTTGGTCCCTCTGCATCTCCACACAAGCAGTCCTCCAAAAGCATCTTCTTCCCATTGATTCTTGGCCTCTAGAAAATAATACATATTACCAGCATATTCTAAATTATGAGATATTTATTAGGTGTTTGGTGAAATTACAGGATATTGTGGTCAAAACTTGGGAAGGCCAAGCTAACAAAATTAAATCCACTGTTTCTCCACAAGATACCCAAGACCAATGACATGTTCATATGCACTGTGATACCGCCGCGGGCAGTGGCTATGGAAAACAGTAAATCCACCTAACTGAAGCCTAGTTACTGTTTGGGACTTCTTTTTATGAAATTCAGGAGAAGAGTTTCATTACTAAGGGGTGTGATGAGAGCGGTTTTATGTTTTGACTAACAGATATGGTCATATCATTATTTTTCTACTGTGTTCATCCTTTCCTTCAATGCTTCTATAATTTTAATCATATACACACCCAATCATACCTAGGCATCAGATGGTAACTAGGGGAGTCTCCCTTATTGTACACCCCCCCAACCAGTTCAGGTTGCACTAGCTCCCACTACCCTGTACCAAGATGTTTTGGGAATATGCTATACATTTTCCAACTTTGATGGTAATAAAAGAGAAGATAAATTTATCCTGTTGTTCCAAGAGGGTTGTGCATACAGCTTGACGCCTGTCAGGGTCTAAGGTTGCCAGGTGAATTGCTTGAAGAGAAGGTATGTGTGGGTAACGTGCTGGTAAAGGGGGCAGGCTTCCAATTACACTCTGAGGAAAAGGATGATGTGAGTGTACAGCGCAGAGCAAGTAGAGTCCCAGGATACTTTCTATGCTTGCCTCCCTCAGGGGAAACGACTTGCCTGAAGTCACATAGGTTATTAATAGCAAATATAATAATCTCCAGTTTCTTGTTCTTTATTTTATGCCAACCCAAGCTATGTTTAATATACACAAAAAAAGGAGGCTTGTCCTGTATGGCAGATCTGTAGGGAAGTACAAAGAATTTCCATATACTTATCTAAGTAAATATTGGGGCATGTGGAATTACATGGAAAGATCTCCTCATTCAACTTCCCATACCTGGTGTTAGCTTCAGCTATAGAAATTCAGAAATGCAATTATAGGGTGTTTAGGGTTAGATGTAAGTTATGTTATTAATGATTTTATACATGCACAGCTACAATGTAAGTTTTGATGTATATACAGTTACAAAATTATCTTCATAATTAATGTAGTAGAGCTTATCTAGAAAGCCAAAATATTTTCCATACTCTACTATTACTAATCTGCTAATCTTTCTCATCTCACGAAATAGCTTTTCTTTAGTCTTCCTGCTGTGCTTTTTCTCTTTTGCAAATGCAGAGATTAAATCCTAGGTCCCAGACAGTATATACTTGGTTAGCGAGAGTGTCTATTTTTTTTTTTTTTACTAAATATAATTATTCTAAAACCCATAAATACAGTTCCTTGTATCAATAGATTGTTCTCATTAATTAGTAACTAATGTTCCATTGTATGTGTATAATAAATAATTTACCCACTTACTCCTGTACTCTGTTATTTCTGGTTTGGAGATGCTGCAAATGAAGCTGTTATGAATATTCATGTTGAAGTCTTTAGAGGTACATGATTTCTTTTCCCTTATGTAAAAACTTCATAATAGAATTTCTTCAGCATTTTTTATTAATGTTTTGTGACTTTTAATGTAAAGGTCTTTCACTTCCTTCATTGAATTTATTCTTAGAATTATTGTAGGTGTTATGAGTGGGATTGCAATCTCCTTATTGGTATATAAAAATGTTACTGATTTTACATGTTCATTATCCCAGTAAAACCGAATCACCATTCCTTCTCAGGTTAATTTGCCATGATAAGGTAAAACTTCTGGTGAGTGTTCTTCCTGATAGCCGAATGGTTATCAAGAAGGTAACCATTGGAAAACCAAAAGTTTTCCACTCTGATCATCCTGACACCAGTCTTGGCTTTGTGAACACTACAGGGAGTATCTCCTCTGTTAATGTCTGATGACGCCTTGGTTTGGATGATTTCCTCCCATGAATGCCCTGACAGTCCCCAGAGACTCTGAACAGTCTTCAGCTCTGTGTGGTCATCCTCTCTGGTCCTCTATGAACCCCAGCCACTGTCCTCAGGACATCCTACTCCCTCACTGCTAGGGTTCTCTCCTCAGAGATGAAGTCTAGCAACTTTTCTCAAGGCAGGAGCATAAAACAACTTAGGAACTTAGCATAATTGTTTCTCATCACACATAGATCACAGTCTTTTGTTATCTGAGACCAGGCATCCTGAAAAAAAATAAGTTCTTTTTCTTTTGTTTTCTGTTATAGTTGTGTTCTTGTTAATGTTATTGTTTCAGATCGAGGACACAGGCTGGTAAATTTTACCATAAGAGCACATGAAAACTGATGACAGGATTTTGATAAGGCCCAGTTCCCTCCCCTTCCTTCTCTCCTTTTCTCCTCCTCCCTCTTCCTCCTCCTCTTTTTCTTCCTCCTTCTCTCCTTCTTCTTTTTTCTCCTCCATCTATTTTCTTTTGCTTTCCCGGTTTTTTGATCCTGGGGACTGAATCCAAGTTCTCATGTATGCTAGCCAGGTATGTTGCTGCTGATCTACATGCCCATATCACTCTGGTTCTTTCTCTGTGTCTTCTTGCCATGCCGCCATTCCATACTTTCTCCCCCTCTCTCTTGCAGGACCTCATTCCAAAACTTCAAGCAAACCCAGGTGCTGAATCTCAAATTCCAATCATCAGCCCAGTCTATCATTCTGATTCCCAGACTAGTTACCCAATGACTTACCATCTCATTTTTCTAGATGTCCCATAAGCTGCTTGAATTCAACATGTAGAAAATGAACAGTACCCCTATACATTCCTGGTCCAACTGTCATCTCCATTCATCACACAAACCATGGGCAGCTGTATGTGCTTCCCTTCCTTTTTAGGATGTTTGTGGAGATTGTGCCTCTGTTATTGTTCACCACCATTTAGTACAGCCCGTGACACAAAGAGGGTCTCAGATAATATAGCGAGTTACATTAGTGCCAGACACAAGGGGATAATCAGAAAGAGGGGAGAGAAGCAGGCTAAGTTAAAAATTAGCCTCGCGGCCCTGGACTTGCTGTGTCCCTATAAGGGTGAATGGGGAAGTGTAGACAGACAAGGATGACAGTTGATTTTCTCATGGTGACTGTGAAGGACATATCTGGGGATAGGCAAGGAGAGAAAAAATAAGTGGAAATAATGGGAGGAAGCTAGCTTTCTAGACTTGTAATGAAGAACATTTGCCTCTGATAGTATGTTGTTTCAATTAGGCACTTCTGTGTTGAACGTGTGCTCATCCTGAATGCAATGTTTTTTGAAGTGACTTTGAGTCATCTTATGCAAAGCTGTCCTTCTCATCAATCATATTATAAATTCTAACTAGGGATAACATGCCTATTTTATCCATGGTTTGGGAGACCAGGGACAAGAAGCCTATCTCTTTTGTGGGCAAGTGTATTCCCAAGACAGTAACTTGCGAGTCTTCCCTAAAGGCGATGTAGAAAAATATTGTACATGAAAGAAGCAGAGATGTGGAACAGGCTCTGGGATCTCAGTCTCATTTGATTCTGAGACATGTATACCACACTTTGCTATGCGTGCACCAACCCTGCTTCCATTATACAGGGGAACTGTGCTGTTTTGTGTTGGCAAGCCTACTTCAGCTTGCCTAAAGCTGTTTCCCACAGAAATCTTGGCCCAGCTCCTCCGGATGCAAACTCCCTGGCAGAGTGTCTGTGTTTGGGGAGCGTTCTCAGCATTCTCTGCTTCTGTTCAAAGGAGCTGGATGGAACTAGGGTCCATAAAAGAATTGGAGAGCAGGCCAGACAGGTGTGAAGATTTCTACCAGCTGCCTGAACACTAGAACAACATCTTGCCTGACGCCCAGGTCTGGTTCCTCTCAGAGAGGCTGGAATGCCCTAGTCTTCCGTGTGTTAGAGAGTGTGTGAGGTAATTTTGTAACAGGTTCCTGGACCTTAGTAGGCCCCCGTGCCTTAGCACCAGTGACACCATAGTAGAAGTCCATTAGGGCCTTGGAACCCAGTATATAGGCAGCAATGCCTGTCAAAACAGGAGCAAAGACCTAGGCCACCTGCCAAAACAAGGACAAAGGCTAAGTCAACAGTCCCAGGATATGGCTAAGAAAGTCCATAAATGCACTAACTGCTTTTTTTGGCTTCTGTAGTTCTGCTTCTTGCTAACTGTTCTTGTTAACTGAAGTATGTCAAGCCAGGATATGGTTGTTATGCTTAAAAAGGCAAGAATGGTAAGGCTTGGAGCTGCATGATTTGAGTCAGTTTCCCATGCAATTGCTGGACAGATATAAAGACTTTCTATTGGATTTAAGAGTCCAGGCATTCGAGTGACAGCTCATGCTGGTGAGGGTGTGGAGTAAGGGGAACACTTCTCAATTGCTGGCGGGAGGGCAAACTTGTACAGCCACCACTATGGAGATCAGTGTGCAGGCTCCTTAGGAAAATAGGAATGGATCTACCTCAAGATCCAGCTATGCCACTCTTGGGCATTGTGTTGGTCAATGTTTCTGTTGCTGTGATGAATCACCACGACCAAAGAAATTTGGGGAGAAAAGGGTTTAATCGGCTTATACTTCTATATTACTGCTCATTGTTGAAGGAAGTCAGGACATGAACTCAGACAGGGCAGGAACCTAGAGGCAGGAGCTGATGCAGGGGCATGGAGGGGTGCTGCTTATTGGCATGTTCTCCATGGCTTGTTTAGCTTGCTTTCTTACAAAACTATCTTAGGCATGGGACAACCAGCCCAGGAATGGAACCACACACAATGGGCTGGACTCTCCCCCAACAATTATTGAGAAAATGCCCTGTAGACGTGCCTACAGCCTGATTTTATAGATGTAGTTTTCAACTGAGGTTCCCTCCTCTCAGACAACTTTAGCTTGTGTGAAGTTGACATAAGGCTATCCAGCACAGGCACATACCCAAAGGACCCCTCATCCTACCGCAGAGACACCATATCCATTATTACTCTATTCATAATTGCCAAAACTGGAAACAACCTAGGTATTCCTTACAAAGGAATTGGTAAACAAAATGTGGTACATTTACAGAATGGAGTATTACTCAGCTATTTAAAAAAAAAAAAGAAATCATAAACTTCGCAAGTAAATGGATGGAACTGGAAGAAAATTATCCTGAGTAAGGTATCCCATATCCAGGAAGACAAATATGATATGCATTTACTTTTATGTAGATATTAGCTGCTAAGTCAATGATAACCAAGCGACAATCTGCAGAACCACAGAGGTTAGGTATAGAGTAAGGGGCTGCAGGCTAGGGCAGGTAAAGCTCCCTAGTAAAGGCAAATAGAATAGATAGTTATGGATGGATGGGGTGGGCCTGGGATGGAAAGATCATTGGGAAGGGAAAAGAGAGAGGTATCGGGTGGGAATATGGGGAGTGAAATAAACAGAAAAACAAAAAGAGAGTCCCTGTGTTCTCTGAAGGAATTACCTTGGAACAATTTGAGCTTGCTTGAAAGACTATCAGTCATAAGGAACCAACTAATTTCCTAGCAACTATACTAGGGCTGTGTTCTATTCAGATTCTATTCTAATAAAGTTTATTAAAATTATTTTCAAAATTAGAGATACAAGATGAAAAGGGGCTAAAAAATAAAGATTGAAAACAATGTGGTTTGATTAAACGACTATGAAGCAATTTTATTTGCCCACTCTAACAATTGTTTGAAATTGACAACACCGGTGATGACAAAAATGGGTGAAGAGGCAGTGATTCTCATGTACTCCTGCTAAGAATGTAGAGTGGGGCCACACTCATCAGTCTCTGTCAAACCGAATGTGATTATGCCTTTTACTCTAACAATTCCAGTTCTAGCTCTCTGCTCTCAAGACTTCCATACTCGGAGCTACACACTCAAAGATGCTCAGCTCAGCTGTGCTTTATATGCTAAAATGTTATAGATGGTTTGTAAGTCAGACAGAAAATATTTCAAGTACCTCTACCTTTATGAAACATTAAGTGAAAATACGAAAGAACGAGGAGGTCCTTTGTGTCGTGACAGTGTTTGAAAGACATTGTGATAAAGCCATAAAAATTTTAATTAAATAAATAAATAAACCACAAGGCTCTGTGTGCGATGAATCTCTGCTGGGCAGTGCACAACATTGTTTGATACTTAGTACTGAGACATGATTGGATAGAAAATAAAAAGGGAATTTTCAATTTCTTTCTATGTTTGTCTTGAAAAATAAATGAAAGGAAATGACAACAGGAAAACTCTCCTCCTCTCTGATATTCTAGAAGAGATGGGAGTTTGGAGAAGCTTCTCCAAAGATGGGTCTTTGGAGAAGCAATGCTTCTTAATTCTGCCTTTATCACAAAATCACTTGAGAGATTTTAAAAGGAATGCATATACTTACTTAACTCAGCTTCTATAAGAATATAGAATATACTTACTTAACTCAGCTTCTATAAGAAGCAGTTCCTGAAGCAAAAATTAAAAAGCTGAAACTTTATTTGGGTGGATAATAAGGGTAATGAAATAAAGGAGGCAAGGAAAGATGTAATATACAGATGTAATATAACTTGATGGTTATGCTTGCTAATTTAATGTTCAGCTTGAGGCAAGTAGGAGTCATTTGAGAGATGGGAACCTCAATTGAGAAAATGCCTGCCTCTGTAAGATCAGGCTGCAGACAAGATACTTTTTAAATTAATAATTGTTGTGGGAGGGCCCAGCCCATTGTTTCTGAGGCCACCCTGGGGTGGTTGTCTTAGGTTCTGTGGGAAAGCAGATTGAGCCAGCCATAGAAAGCATTCCTCCATGGCCTCTGCATCACCTCCTGTCTTCAGTTTTCTGCTTTGACTTCTTTCAGTGATGGACTATGATATGGAATTATAAACCAAATACAACCTTTCCTCCCTAACTTGCTTCTGGTCATGGTGTTTCACGACAGCAATAGTAAACCTAACTAGAAACTGGCCAAAATATCTCACAAATAGCTTGACAGGGTTTCTGTAGATGTAGGAACCACATCCTGTAGAAACAAGAAGGAAGAGGAACCTCTCCAGGTAGATTCTGCTTGTCTTCTCTTTCTCAGGCAAGTTTATTCTCAAGGTGAGTCGGCTCCCTGAATTACCCGGACCACTGCGACTTTCAGAAAGAGAGACATATGCCTGGAGATGTGGCATTTCATCAAAATGTGGCTCATGAGAACTTTACCCCTTCCAGTTTGACCTTCAGCTCTACCTAGTCCATAGAAGGAGGAAATTGAAGGGTTGGGAGATGGAGAGGGTCAGCAAGGGTCTAGAAAAGAAAAGATCATGGTCAGACAGCTATGCAGAGCATGCAGAAGGATAAAGGAGGTCAATGGAGGCCAAGAAAATCCACAAAGCTGTGCTCATTATTATAATTCCCGCCCCACCTAATTCCTCACCAATTAAATCAGAATGTCTGGGAATGTGCATCATTTGAAAGGCACCTTAGATAGAGTATGTGGGTATTCAGCCAGTAGTGGTAACCATTGCTTTTAAGTGTCCCTGAAAACAAACATCCTGGTGAAAATTTCATGTCACAATGCCCCATTTCCCTCCTTCTTACTGAAAAGGGGGGGGGGAGGGCATAGCCACTTAGCTAGAAGGTCATTATTGGAAACTATTGCACCCCTGAACTTAAATTATATTGAGGCAAGCTCTGGAAGATGCAAGCATTTTGTGACCTTGATTTCTTACTACACAAAAGGCCACAGAAATTCTCAATGCAAAACAATGAAATTTTCCATTAGGTTTCATTTAAGCAGCAATTTTGCAGAGGGTAGGAAGAAACAGCAGGTTCCTCAGTCAGCCTAAATAGGTTTTGTTTGAAAAGTAATAATCACTTTCACTGTCTTGGATTTAGAGGGCACATCCATCCTCAGAAATAACAATGTCAGATTTTATTCTTGCCACATAAATTGTGCTCTAGCCGTGTGTATCCAGATGAAACCAAAACATGAATAAAGTGATTCCTTGAGCTTTTCCTAGAAATGCCTTTCCCATTACACACCTTCAATTTCCATCTCCTGTGCTCCATCTATTGCGTACTGTTACAGAAGAGGAGCAAGAAACTGCCCAGAAAAGAACTTAATATTGCGAGCAAATGCAACTTTCATCTTGGCCCAGTTGTATTTGAATACCTTGCCCCTCAGCCCATTTCACCACCCACAGCTACTCTTTAGTCAGGTCAGCAATTGAGTTAAAAAATGAGCACATGGTCCGGCAAGTCAAGATGGAGAGTCAGGAATAAGATGTGTAAGGTAAGCAGGACTCAGAGCATGTGCTCCTGGAGGTACCATTTCTCCTAGCCCATCACTTTCCACAGCTGTGGATGAGGTGGAGGTAGTCTTGATAATTTTTTTAGCCCTTTCAGCTCAGGGATTTTATATTTCCAAATTCTTGGACAATAGCCCGAATGCCTCTGTCAACATATACCTACTGGCTTTGAATTCTGCCTTTGAAATATTCCAAGGACTCCATAAATCAAGAAAAAAAATCATCTCAAAATAAAATCTTCAGTGTGTCCACCTGAAGCAGGCGTACAAGCCAGGTGTGCGGTACGTGCCAAGTGATGGAGTAAAATGACGTGAAGTCTCCTCTGGGAGCTTATCATTTATTATCCGTTATCATCAGATAAAGGGGAAAATGTGATAATAGTAACAGAACCCAGATGTTAAGAAAAATATATGCCAAGTAAAAATTTTAAGTGCGTGTATTATATAGGGATTCTGAAGGTTATAGTTACTGATGATGGTCATGAATTAAATATAGATGAATATTTAGAATCTGTATGAAAGTGAAGACTTAATTTTCTATATGTGAAGGTCTGCCAGAATCTGTGTCTAGACACAGCAATCCATGAGCTTGTTGTTTTCTGCAGCTCATATTCATGGAGTGTTAGAAACTTTACAAAAGAAAATGCAAGTGGGGATTAAGTGAGTTTTTCATTAAACTGTGTGCATGTGCACACAGTGTGGGCATGTGCGCATGAATCCTGGTGAGAGAGGTCAGAAGAGGGTGGTGGATCCCTTGATCTGGAGTTACAGGCAATTGTGAGCTGCCTGACACAGGTGTTCAGAACTGAGCTCAGGTCCTCTGCAAGAGCAGTACATGCTCCCAACCACTGAGCCATCTCGCCAGCTCCCTAGGTAGGTTATTTTTTTTTTTTATTTCACATCACTATCATACAGCTGCTTCTCCTTTTTACTAATTTAAAAACTTAATTGTAGAACTATTTAATATGTATTATGCCCAGAGATAATTAGAATCATAGGAATGAAGGAAGATTTTTATTTACCCCAAATTTCCTATGCTAATATTTATCTAGTGTGTATCTAAGGTTTGTTTAGTGGTTAGCTAAATGCACCAATGAGCAATGACAACTACTTTCAGAAGAGTAACTGCAGTGTCTGCCAATTAGTTTTAGAAGTACCATTGCTCAAGGACAGCATCATGCGAAGGAGAATATTCTGGACCTTAAATCTTGCCCAAAACTACTTGCTACCATCACACACAATTAAACTTTGGTATGTTGTGTTTTCATTTTCATTCCATTCCATTCCAGGAATTTTTAAATTCCTTCCTTGATGTCTTTCTTGATCTAGTTTTTAGTCAGTTGTGTGTTATTTAGTTTCTATGAATTTGTGTGTTTTATGCGGTTTCTATTGATGTTGATAACCAGCTTTATTTTTCTATTGTGGTCAGATAGAATGCAAGATACTATATCAGTTCTTCTATATTTACTGAGACTTTGTTTTTTTTAATTTTTATTTTTTAATATTAGTTACAGTTTGTTAACTTTGTATCCCTGTTGTATCCCACTCCGTCATTCCCTCCCAACTCCACCCTCCCACTCTCATCTCCTCCCTGCCCCTTTCCAAGTCCACTGATAAGGGAGAACCTCCTCCTCTTACATCTGATACTGGTTTATCAGGTGTCTTCAGGACTGGCTGCAAAGTCCTCTGTGGCCTAGCAAGGCTGCTCCTCCCTGGGTGGGGGAGGGAGATCAAAGATCCCACCATCAAGTTCATGTCAGAAACAGTCCCTGTTCCCCTTATTAGGGTACCCACTTGGATACTGAGCTACCAAGGGCTACATCTGAGCAGGGGTGTCCTAATATGTGATCTGTTTTGAAGACAGTTCCCTGGGCTCCTGAGAACAATGTGTCATTTTCAGAGTTTGGGTGGGATGCTCTGTAGATACCTGTTATGTGCATCAAAGTTATGATTTCATTTAACTGCAAATTTTTTCTGTTTGGCTTTTTTTTCCCCAGATGATCAATGGTGACTGCAAGGTAATGAAGTCGCCCATTACAACTGTGTTGTGGTTAATTTGTGGTCTTAGATCTAATAGTATTTCTTTCATGAAACTGGGTGCCCCTGTGTTTGATGGAAACATGTTTAGGACTGTGATGCCATTTAGTGGACTTTTTTCTTTTGTGAGTAGGAAGTATCCCCCATTATTTCTGACTAGTTTTGGTTTGAAGTCTATTTTGTTGGATATTAGAATGGTTACACCTGCTAGTTTCTTAGTTCCATTTGCTTGGAATACCTTTTTCCATTCTGTCACCCTGAGGTGTCATCTATCATTGACTGTGAAGTGTGCTTTTGGGAAGCTACAAAAGATAGATCCTATTTTCTTATCTAATCTCTTAATCTTTGTCTGTTTCTTGGGAATTCAGTCAATTAACATAAGGAAATAGTACTGAACATTGTTTATTAATGCCTTTGTTGTTTTCTTAGACTCCTTTTGATTAAGTTATGAGTGTTCCCTATTGGGTATATTTAACCTTCTCTTTACACATAAGTATTCCTTCCAGTGTTCTCTGTAGATCTGCCTTAGTAGTCATAAATTTCTTATATCTGTTTTGATTATGCAAAGCCTTCCTTTTTCCTTTGATACAGCTGATAGTTTTGCTGGGTATAGCAGTCTGGGTCTTTAGTAACCTATAGAACATCTATACACGTCCTTCTAGTTTTCATCATCTCCACTGAAAAATCATCTGTTATTCTGATGACCCCGTGACTTGCGTTTTCTCTTTTGCAGCTTTCAACATCCTTCCTTTTTGTCTGTGCATTTAGCATTTTAACTACATGCAGTAGAGGAGTTTCTTTTCTGGCCCTGCCCATTTGGTGTTCTGTGAGCCTCTTACACTTTGATTGGCAACTTTTCCCTTAAATTATGGAAGACTTCTTTTATGATTTTGTTGAAAATATTTTTGGAGGCCAATCAGATCTACAGAGAGTGGTATGCCTCACAGATAAGGAAACAAAATGTAGAGAAAGACACATGGGCACATATGATTGTTTCTGCATTTTGTTTGGTTGGGTTTGGTTTTTTGAGACAGGATTTCTCTACATAGTCCTGACTATTCTGGAACTTGCTCTGTAGACCAGGTTTGCCTCCAACTTGGGTATTCTCCTGCTGCTGCCTCCTGAGTGTTGAGATTATATGTATGCACCACCATACTCTTTATTTTTTATATACGGTTGATTCTTAATCAGACTACTTTAGGTTGCATGCTCAATTGCCTTTTACTATGATATTATAGCATCCCAGAAATACAAAGTCCATTGCTTTTCAACAGACCTGACATGAACAACTCAGAATACTGACCACACGGCTCTAGGCTGTGAGCACTGACATCTCTCTGATAAATTAATGAAGTTTTTTACATGCAACTTACTTTTTCACTATTTTTAATTTTTTTCATACATGTGTTTATTGTATGGTGAGCATATTCCTCCCACTGCTTCTTCCTTTCTGTTTGTTGTCCCCTCCCTTCTCATTAGATCCCTTCTTTCCTTTAGACGCCTTCACTTATACTTTCATGTTATATCTTCATACATGGCTCCGTGGATCTATATAACATGTAGGAATTGCACATAGGTCTCAGAAGAACTGACTTAATTTTCTTAATATGATTATTTCCAGTTTTATCTATCTTTTTTTTTTTTTTTGGCAAATGACCAGGCTTGCTCCTTTTAATGGCTGAAAACAATTTTATTGTGTGTTCATACCACATTTAATTTATTTATTCGTTTGCTGTTTCACTCAGGTTGTTGGTTCCATAACTTAGATGTTGTGAATAGTGATGCAATAAACACTGATATGCAAATATCTTTCTGTTAACTTGGAATCATGTGATTCATGTAAATTCCTTGGAATGGTTTGTGGCAGGTCTATTTTAGATGTTGTTTGTTTTTTTGTTTGTTTTGGTCTCTGTTTGTTTTTTGAGAAGTCCCCATACTGACTTTCATAGTGGCTGAAAAAGTTTAAATTCCCATCAACGTTGTATGGGGTTCTCTTTTGTCCACATTTGTTATTTGTTCTCTTAGTGGTTGCTATTCTCCAATAAGTGAATAATATTCAAAGCAGCCAATAGCAGTAGAGACTGTGGAAGTTTGTGGGGTCTAAGTGTCTGAAGAGTGTACAGCTGTGTATCAGTAGTAACGATTTTTTCATGCAAGGAACACAAGTTCCAACTGAAAGCATCGGCAGCAGTAAGAAGAGTGTGCATTATGTCATAAAACAAGACGCTCAGTGATAAAAGTTTCTGCGTGAAGGTTGTTAGCTTTCAAAGTCTCAGCAACTCAGCCAGCCATATTTACAATTACACTGCTCTTCATATAATAGCAGCAAGTATTAAATGTTTATATTTCAAATGATTCTGAATGTTTCACAACCAATCACTTATTCTGTCCTCTCAGAATTCATGTGGCATAGATATTTGAGGTACGAAGAGATGCCTCATTGTCATAACTGTAACAGTGCCAATGATCAAATGCAGACCAAAGGACAACCAGCTATAAAAGAATGTATTATGCCCTTTGCCCTTCTCCTTCCCAGACTGGACAGACAATACCTAAGATTTTGTGTTCAAACTAATCACTGGAGCAGAATTGAAATTGTCCCTATTACTTATACATGCCCCCCCAGAACATGCAAGAAAATCTAAACTCAAAAAGAGAATGTATCAATTATTCGACTTATTCCAAGACCATAAATACAATATTCCTAGGCAAGGTCAAGGAGGGTAAGTTCTCAAAATCAAGTGATTGGTTGATCAAGAGATGTGAATGGTTTGCTAATTTCACTGGTAGGTACTACAACAAGTGCTACTCAGCACTTGTAGAAGCACTAGGGAATAGTATCAGAGCTGAAGTAAACAAAAAAGGCCTTCGCCCTTACAGGAGACAAAGTCAAGGTCTGCGATCCACAAGGACAGGAGTGTTACTTAAAATAATACCATTTAGAGTTTATGGATGTGAAGAAAGAAGCCCCAGTGTGGCTTTAAAGAGGACTACAAGTCATAAAATATTCCTAGAGGGCACATGATGCTCTGTTAGGTTGAAATTACAGCATATATAGCCACCTCTTCTCTGCTCCTGGCAGAACACTTTCAAGCTATGCAAGGATAAGTATGTCTTTTGGGAAGTAGTTAAAATTACGTGTGTGTGTGTGTGTGTGTACTTACATGTGTGTAAATATGTGCAAAAACAACTTCTTATGTGATGAACGCCTCACTGACATGAGCCGAATCCCATCGCACTCATCTCCATTTACATGTTCAACCTTAGCTTCTAGTATTTCATAATGGTGCGGTGTTTGAATATAGGGGCTTGGAAGGAGGAATGATAGTAAAATAAGGGCATGCGGGTAAGCCCTGGGCCAGGACTGATGGTCTCTTATAACCAGAGACTACGCCACAGTAACAAACAGGCGAGCAGAGAGCACAGGAAGAAGTAGAAGTTGGCCACCCACAAAGAATTCAAGGCTCTTCATTTCTGTTATTTTATCCGAACAGTTTGTGGTATAAACTTGTGGCAGTCCCAGAAAACTATAGAGTGGGCTAAAAACTACACCCTGATCTAAGAATCTGGATTGGACAAGTTTCCAAATCCAGAGTTTTCTGAATACAGACAGGATGTGGCAGATGGAAACATCCATGCGATGAGTGGAACTCATGCCATTTGAAAGAGAATGAATGGAGCTGGGGATTGCCATGTTGACTCAGAAAAAAAAAAAAGTGTTTCATGTATGCTCTTGTATGAAGACTGCAAGATAAAACACGAAGGTACAAGAGAACCATTATGGAATAAGAAATAGACCAACAGAAGTGAGGAATAAAGTGTGGGTAATGGAGAGTAAATATGATCAAAGCACCATATGAACATGTGTGAAGATGCCATGCTAAAACTAATTATCTTTCACAATTAATATTCACTAGTAAAAAACCCACACAATTATTAAAATATTATCTAAAATTACCTTTAGCCCATGTGGATAAACTGTACATGGCCCATAAATGAATTTCATTTCTACACTTGGAAACCATTCAAAGATATCACAGAATATACATAAACATATTGCCACATCAGAAAATATCTTAAATCAAACTACTTCTCATCACAAGCACTTCACATAATGAATTCTCACCCTACAGCTATGCATATACAGCTATTTATCTTATCTTGTACAAGATAAGACTGCTTACAAAATACTACATATCCATTTAACACATGGCTACCTCTTTCTTTTCTAAAATGTGTTGCATAGGAGAAATGGTATGTTTGTGATAGCCTCATTAAAAACAATTATGTGTGTTAGTTTATGTGTGAGTACATGTTTGTGTGTGTGTGCACATGCCTGGGCAGCCTATTGCAGGATATTTGATCCCGTGGTGAACCCTAAAATTGTGAACTGTAAAACATTGTTCCTTGTTTGGTGTGGTTGAGCCCTATCACACTCCTTTAACGAAAGAACTTTCTGTTTATTGTAAACAGGTGATTATGGTGTGGTCCAGCCAGCCCTAACCTTTAATCCAAGAGCTTTCTGTACATGGGATTTAATGAAGTTCACCCTAGGTCAAGAGGCAGAGCAAAAAAACAGCTGACAGGGATTAAGGAACAGAGGGACTTTGAGTTTAGGGGTATTTAAGTCAGCATGGAGAAGAAGGCACTTTTCAAGTGTGCTTTTTGGGGCTTTAGCTCTGGCTTGGATTTTTTGGCAAAAGTATTATCGTTCAATTGAAAATTAAAAAAAAATTCTTTTGAAATTTTGAAACTAAATATAATTTTAAGTGTAAATATAATTTTAAGTAATAAAATATAATTTTATTTTTAGGTCACAAAGGACATTCACTTTTAATTTCAGCCTGCTTTTTGCAAGCAGCTTTTAAATTTAAACCACTAATTCCTATGTGTTTGCCTCTGCCTCTGGGATCAAAGGTTTGTGCCTTGCAAGTGCGGAAATTAAAGGTGTAAACCACTATACCTGAACTTAAGTTTTTCTTATGTGGAACTTGGTCTGTATCAGGCTGGCCTTGAACTCAGAGGTCTACATGCTTCTGTCTCCTGGGTGTTGAAATTAAAGGTGTATACCTTCCAAGTGCTGGGATTAAAGGTGTGAACTATCACCATCCTGTTCATTTTAACTCTAGAATTTAGAAAACTACTAATTTATAGAGACCCTCCTATCTCTGCTGGGATTAAAGGCATGGGCTACAACCGCCCTGCTCATTTTTATTTTATCTTAGCTCCAACTTACTCCAACTCTTAGAGATATAGGAACCAAGTTGGAAGTTTAGTAATCCTTTGAATTTACTTAAAAAGTTCTAAATCTCTTAATTGTGTTTTTAATACCAAACAACAAAAATATCCTTTTTGTTTAAGACAGAAAGTTCTTGGATTAAAGGTATGTGATAGAGCTCAACCACACCAAATAAGAAGCATCGCTTTACAGTTCACAATTTTGGGGTTCACATTGGGATCAAATATCCTGCAGCAGCAGCCAGAGGTTGATTGAGAATCTTCCTGTATTGCTTTCTCTGTTCCTTATTTTTTGAGGCAGGGTCTCTCACTGAGCCTTGCACCTCATTGGCTGGCAGACTAGTGAGCTCTAGTTATCTGGCCAACGCTGTCCCCTCAGCACTGAGATTATAGCTTCACCTGGCTTTTACACAGGTGTTGGGGATTCAACCTCTGGTCCTCATGCTTTTGTGGTAGTACTTAGCCAACCAAGCCTTCTTCCCAGGCCCAGGAGTTCACCATCTTATCTCACTCTGATCCATTCTGAGGGCAACTGGGCTCATTGTACAACAATAAATTTTTTATAATATGTATAATATATCTAATATATTGTGTATATCTATTGATATCTCTATCTCGCTCTATATTTATGTATATATATCTATATATATCTATCTTTCTATCTATCTATCTATCTATCTATCTATCTATCTATCTATCTATCTATCTGAACAAGACTTTCCACCTATACTTTGTTTCTTGCATCTGTGAAAGAATTTTTGTCCTCAGCATGGGATTATGTCTTACTTCCATCTTCCTAGCTTTTAAAACATTTCACAGGGGAGGGGAGCAAAGGGGAGGCAGAAAAAAAATGCTGTTGATAATCCTTTTGCATTCTCTCCTAAATTGTTTTCTTAGAGCTGGCAACTTAGGTGGTTGTAGCTTTTCTCCTTTCCCTAACAACATTCACTCATCCCTTCTGGCTGTCTCCAAGAAAGGTAAACCTCAAATCCTCTCTCCCTTGTTTAGTGGAAAGCATTTCTTTCATCCTTTCACAACCTGGAGGCCAGATGATAACACTAAGCCTTGGAATCCTAACTTGAATATATCAGAGCATTTTCTCAACAAAAGCCAATGTTTCACTTTAGGCAATTCTTCTATCATATGTTGAGAGAATAAAAGTATTTTTTTACCTTTGTGAGAAAAAGAAAATCAAAAGAAACCAAAAGAGGTTGAGTGTGAGAGCCTTAGCTCCTCCCTTTTCTTTTGTCAGAGAAGAGAAGCCTATATTTTGTGTTTTAAATAATCTGACAAGCTCACTAGCCTAGAAAGACCAGACTGAAAAAAAATCACAGAGCTCTGTTTGAAGGAGAGTGAGCTAATCACAATCACAGAATCAGAGAAAGAGAGAAAGAGAGAGGCAGAGACACGTACAGAGAAAGGCAGAAAGAGCCACACACAGAGACAGAGAGGCAGAGACACTTAAAGAAATAGAGACAAAGAGAAAGATTAAACACACACACACACACACACACAGATAGACTGAGACAGAGAGTGGGGGAGAGAAAAACCATTTTCTTTTCCTGCTGAATTAACATTGACTTGCATTAAACACACACAGGGTAAAATTATGTTTAGGAATGTTTTAACTTTGGCTTCTCTGCAGGGGTAAGTGCCTTAATTTCCTGCAAATCATTGTCAAGTGTCTAGACAGGAGAAGTGGGAGCAAAGATAAGAGGTTCTGAATTTCAACAGAGGGGCCATCAAGCTAACCCAACTCAGCTATGATTCTTCACTTGGCAACAAGTGATAACTCTTTTAGTCACATATCTTCCTTACATGTTGCTTTTCACTTCTGATAAGAAAGAAAAAAGTGGGAAACAATGATGAGTGTTGAAGATAAACAGCCTGACCGTACTGTTGCCTGTATTTTAAGTTAACTGAGCTCCAGAGGAATCCCAAATTTACAGAGTCTGGAGAAGTTTATGAATGCCTGAAGCTACAGATTTAAAAGAGTAATGCTTTAAAAAGAGAAATCAGTGCTTTAGTGCCTTAATTTTAAATATGGCTCTCCATCAATCAAAATCACATTGTAGAAATTGCTACAGTCCCAGGAATTTTTCTGAGAGAGGGCTTTAAAATCTCTCTCTCTCTCTCTCACTCTCTCTCTCTCTCCTGCTCTCTCTCTCTCTCTCATTCTCTTTCCCTCTCTCTAAGTTGTAGGCAGGACTTCAGAGGTCCTCTATCAGCAGGTCAAATTTCTACCCATGTAAGGGCCCAGAAACACCCCAAGGACCTTAGCTCTCACTGTGTCCAAGTCCAAGACATCACCTAGTTCCTTCATCCACTCAGGCACCCTTTAAAACTTTTACTGAGTAGAACGAGAGAGAAATGGGTGGGTTCAAAGGATAGTTGCCTAGTTGGTGCTTTGACTATCTATAAAATGAGCATAATAACAAGAATTAGCTACTAGGATTACTGTGAGGGGAAAAGAGTTATAGATGCAAAGACACTTTTATGTGCCAAAACACTGTGTTAAAACTCTATTCATCCAATTGGGGAGAAATGATGAAAAGAACTCTTTGATATGCATAATTATCAAGGAGTTCAACAATAACTTGTAAGCCAGTGCTAAGTTAGTTGAAACATAGGACAAAATAGTTTGACCAGAAGGACTAGAGTTTCCAAGGAGAGAGAAGTTGCTGAGGCCAGAGGAGACAAGATTTCACAGAGGAGGTATGATTTACCCTGAAAGCCCTGTTGGTCATGCAAGTAAGTGGATGGGGGACTAGGTTACTGCTGGGAGTGTGGAAGGTCAGCATCAGTACGGGAGTGGTGAACTACTATAACTTAGGTTACCTTGAAAACACAGACTCATTTTAAATGGTCAGTCCAGGAAGCTGGCTTGCTACCACCCTCAATTTGCCATAGTTTCGTGGTGGACCTATGTGCAAGTTGCGGACTGCCTGAGGGACCATCCCCTTCAGGAAATCCTATATGCTCTTCACCAAATCTGCCCTCTTTTAGAGCTGCTATTTCCTTATCTTTATAGTGTTCCTTTAGACTCACTGTTCTGTAACATAGAACTCACTCGACAATCATTGTTCTTAGCCCAAAGGCGCAACACTTTTCAGGATGTAAAACTCAGTGCCTCTGGTTATATCACCCAGCACACCTTTCCTTCTGGCTTCCCATAGTTCTTTTAGCTAAGTACCCCATGTGGCTAATCAAACCTCCGTTAGGGAATTGGCTCTGTCATTCTCACTTCCACCCTTCTAATACACCGTGTCTATGAACTACTTATTGGTAAGCTTTCTGGGCTTTTACCAATTTCCTGATTCTCTTTACAAATTTTGCTATCTTTCCATCATCTTTGTTCATTTCTATAATTTAATACATTTGAGCTCACAAACTACACATGCTCACTCAATAGATACTTATATTGTTTCTTCAGGTAGAGTTTTATATTTTAATATCATTTGTGTTTGTGTGTCATTTCTTTTCTGACTCTTGGTTTTCAGTCTGTACTATTAGGTCCTCAAGATCAGAGCCTGAATCTATTTTTCTCCTTGCAAACACAAGAAAAGCTGACTAACGATGGGCATGATGGAAACCAGGAATGTAAATGCACAAGTCGCTTAAGCTATTCAAACGGAGGAAACATAAGAAAAGTTTGTATTCCAGTGTTGGTAGAGGCTGTGGGTCAAGTTCCATGAAAACAGTTGCTATCACTCTGAGAGTTTCTTGCTGCTGTTGCTGCTGTTGCTGCTGCTAGTGTTGCTGCTGTTGCTGCTGCTAGTGTTGCTGCTGTTGCTGCTGTTGCTGCTGCTGTTGTAGAACGAGAGAGAAATTGTTGCTGTTGCTATTGTTGTTGCTGTTGTTATATTGTTGCTGTTGCTGCTGCTGTTGCTGTTGCTGCTGCTGTTATTGTTGTGTTGTTATATTGTTGCTGTTGCTGCTGTTGTTGTTATTGTTGCTGCTGGGGTTAAGGGTAAGGCTTTGGCAGAAGAAGAAACTGTGAGAGTTGAACTGTGATATTAGTCCAAGACTTTCAGTCTGTCTCCTGGGAATCTCTGGAACTGTAGAGGCCCTTTCCTTGCCTGTCTCAACCAAAGCAAAGGTCTTCAATATGCAATTAGATTACTCTGGATTGGGACAAACCCACTGACAGAGAAAAACTGAGTAAGATAACCGCTTTCAGCAATTTCAGGGCAGGTGTGAGCTATCAGGAGCTCATACCACCAGCAGCTTTTGGTCCTACAGGCAGTCTGTTGATGATGCCACAGTACCTTACAGTCAGGTAGCGTGTGACAATCTCATTAGCCTCTCATCTTCACCCCTGTGCTTGTCAGTCTGTTTCACATGGGCTCATTCTCTTCTCTATTTTGCTCAGCATGTTTGATCATGTTCCTAGAGTTTCAAGAGTAGAAGCTTGAGTCTTGGCAGCCCCAACAAACTAAGGTCAACCATCTATATCCAAAATGCCAATTAAAGAGAAAGAAAGAATGAGGTCCACTGACCCATCTTGATGTTGTCTTTGGGGTATTGACATAATTTGTATGTTTAACTACAGGGTGAGAGGTGTTTATAATTAAGTAGTCCATGGCCAAGGTGTGGTCTCTTTCATTACTGATCAAGTACTGCCTCCGGTCTGGTCTGTCCTGCATGGTGGTCTATGATGTTGTCAGAACTACGTGAAAACCCTTTTGAAAGTCAGGTTCCTTCTCTGGCTGGCTCAAGGCTTCCGCCTTTCCCTTTCTCCAGAATGGAATTCCTTGAAGTTCCTTGGTCTACTACTCAAACAGAAAGAACCAAGACTTGCTTATTAACTAGACCGACAACTGGCCAGAGTCTAAATCATCACTTACTCTGGAATCTGTTAAGTAGTTGACCTGTTAGTGAGTTCCACAATTTCATGTGAAGGTTCTTTCAGAAGATTCAGCCTTCATGAGAGCCATTTGAAGGAAGCCTGGAAAAATAAATCAGAGCTTCAACACTGTATAAATACTACCTGACCTATAACTGGAAATGTCATAACTCAACAAAGTTTAGAGTTAACTTAATGAAGAAAGGAAAACTGACTTAGCTAAGGGTGTCAAAAGGAGTATCTATACCAATTTTCTTGTTCATGACTTCCTGGAAGAGCTGCTGCTGCCCTTTGAGGGCTCTTCCTTCTCTCTTCTTTCCTACTTATCATATACATACCTCACCTCTCCTTCCAGGCCATCACCTATACACCCCTTCCACCCAACCCCTCAGCTACATATGCTTCCTCTTCTTTTTATTTATTTATTTTATTTAAATTTATTTACTTTACATCCCCTTCTTCATCTCATCCTGGTCCCCCCTCCCTCTCTCTTCTTCCCTCCCTCGTCCCTCCAGTACCCTTCCCTAGTCTTCAGAAAGGAGGTGCCCTCCTCCCCTGCCAACTGAAATCAGACTATCAAGTCTCATCAGGACTAGCTGCATCCTCTTCCTCTGTGGCCCTGCCCCACCAGGGGGAAATGATCTAGGAGTAGTCAACAGAGTCCATGTCAGAGATAGTCCCTGCTCCCCTTACTAGGGAACACACATGGAGATTGAGCTGCCTATTATCTACATATGGGCAGAGGGCCTAGGTCCTCTCCATGCATGGTCATTGGTTGGTGCATCAGTCTCTGCAGGACCCCCAGGGGCACAGATTTGTTGGCTCTGTTGGTCTTCTTGTGGAGCTCCTGTCTTCTCTGTGTTCTTCTCTCCCCCCACTCTTCCAGAAGACTCCCTAAGCTAAGTGTAACAAGGAGCACCCTAGGGAGGATGCTTAATTCTCATTCAGAAAGGCAAATAGAATAGACACCAGAGGAGGTTAAAGAAAAACAACAGGACAGGAGCCTACCATAGATGTCCTCTGAAAGACTCTAACCATCAGGGGATTGAAACAGATACCTCCTCTTCTAACCCATCACCTATGTACACCTCCTCTTTCAATTCATCACTTATGTACTCTTATTCCATTTCCTACATAGCCCTCCCCTCCCAGCCTCTCAGCTACATACTCCTCCTCTTCCAACCCATCACCTATGTACCTCTCCTCCTCCATCCAAGCCATCACTTATGAACCTTTAATCTTTAGAAGTTCTTTCACTACTATTAATAATAAATTATGAAACTGAGCATAAAGATAAATGAAATACTTAAGTATCCCCTTCCTAGGGTTCACTTTTCTTAAATTTATCATATTTACATCCCTGTTCTTTTTTTTTAAGATTTAATTTACTTATTATGTATACAGTGTTCTGCCTGCGTATACACCTGCAGGCCAGAAGGGGGCACCAGCTCTCATTATGAATGGTTTGGAACCACCATGTGGTTGCTGGGAATTTGAACTCAGGACCTTTGGAAGATCAACCAGCTATTGCTATTAACCTCTGGGCTATCTCTCCAGCCCCCAACTCCTGTTCTTTTTAAATGAAAGGTATCACAGGAAAATAAAAATTGCTTCTGTGTCTACCTTCTATAGAGAATGTTAATCATAATGGAGAGATGTATTTCTGTGTTTATTTTAGATATTTTAAATGCATAGTTTGAGACTATAGATAGAGATTATAACATCTATCTCAAAAAACTAAAGAAAAAATTTTGACTATTTTTTTTTTTTTTTTTTTTTGGGCCAGGCTTCAGAAGACAGCTGTTTTCATGTGTTAATTCAACATTTACGTTTTCACATGTTAATTTAAAAAATTCTTTTAGGCAGAAATAATTAGAGAAATGTGTTTGTTAGCATTCATGAAAAATGGAAGATATTTTTGTATGTGATTTTAAAATTAGGTAAATAGCAACACGCTATAATGTAGCCTTTTTCATCAAGTCTTTTGAGAATTCTTTACATTGCAATTTATTGATTTACTTCATTTTCAACTATTTATAAAAGCCTGCCAAAGAACCATGGTGTATTTCATTTATTCATTCTGCCACTGGTAGGCATTTACGTGACTTTCGCATTTCACCTTTTTGTGAATTCCTTTCCTCCCCTTCCTTGACAGCTCTACTTGACTGAAATGTCCTTTCACTTTTAAATTTCTTGCTGAGACTGACCAGACCTTCAGAGAGGAATTCCAGCTTTTGTTCTTTGCCCCTCTGCCTAGACTGTGACAATCACCAGGCACTTTTCCTAGAGTTCCTATTGTTTCTGGGTGAGTTCTGTCAACAGACTTAATTCTTAGCCAGACCTCCAGAGGAGCTGAACAGAGAAGTGACAACTGTGGGCAAAAATGAGCAGAGTTCACTGAGCCTCAAAATAAAATTGAAGTTACTTCTAGAAATTCACCCCCCCAAAAAAAAAAAAAAAGCTTAAAGAGAGAAAATAACTTATGCACATGGAGGCTTTTTTTTTTAAGGGGAAAAATAAGAAACAAAATGGCTAACGGAGTTTTTATATAAATCATGGTGGATCAGCTGAAAAGAAGGCTGTTCGTTCCTGCATGTGGTGATTCTGAGAGCCAAGCTCTAGGATGCTATCACACGAACTTGATCTTTCAAATTCAAATGAGTTGAATCTCAGCCATTATATGTCACCTTACCAGTAGCTGAAGAACAAATGGTGGTGGGATGTTAAGTGGAAAGCACAGAAAGCAAAGTTACATCTATAATATATAAAATCATCTTTGCATTTCTGGTTAAAAAAAAAGGGGTGAAAAAGGGGAACAACAGGTTTACAGCAGCAGAAGCAGGCATGTCAGGAAACTTTTCTCCTCGGGACCTAATGCTCTGTCTTCCTTCACACACAAACCAGGAAGCGTCTGAGGTTCCAAGGTCACCCCATACCTGAGGTTCTGTGTTCCACAGTTACAGTACTGTATTCAGCTGTGGCGTAAGAGCACCGAGAGGAAAAGCTAAGCAAACAATTCATTTGGGAGTAATGTCGATGACATTGTTATAATTGTTTTACTTCATTGTTAGTTTGTTACTATGATTAATTTAAAATTAAAACTTATCATAGGTATGTATGTTCAGGAAAATGTCTCTCTCATGTGTGTATATGTGCATATGTGTGTGTGTGTGTCTGTCTATCTGTCAGTACTATGATTTCAGGCATCCACTTAGGTCTTGGAAAAGATCCCCCTTGGATGGGTGGGAACTACTGAAAACCATTTTGTGTTATAAGTCAGTAGGCAAGCTAGAGTTTATATCTAGGCCTTTTTGACTCCAGAGTTTCATTCATATACTCCTCTGAGACAAGGAGAAAACATCTTTCCCTTATAGTTCTCATATTTGTGTAATAAACAGACATTTAAATGAAAACTTCCAAAGAGGGAGGAGAAAAGAAAGTCTGTAAGGCCTTTTCCTCTGCTCCCTTCTGGTCCAGAACTACAGGGTATAAGATGACTCTTTGATTTTGCAGCCTCGCCCTTAGGGTTCCTGGTAGAGAAGAGAAGGCTGCTGGAAAGAAGGTGGCGGTCAACAGACAGAGCCTATTGAATAGGGAATAGGATAAGCCATGTACTGCCCAAGGCCACTTGATCAAAGCTCTTTCACAAATGCTTCTCAGCTGCTATGTGATGCTACCGAGAGTCAGCCCCGGAACCCTGAGCTGCTGTAGGTATGTGGCTGCTCCCAGGGCCAGCCTTTTGCATTCCAGTCGGAATCACTGAGCAAAAGGACAACTGTAGTAGGAACCAGGACTTCTGGGTTCTCCAGTATCATTTCTGGCTTTAAGGGAATGTGTCCATGAAGTTCTGCGTTCTCGTCTTCAGCAGGGAAAATTATCCCTCTTCTACATTTTTGTCTCTTTGGTTCTTTGCTATTCACAAAAAAAAGTGGGCCAGTCTAGTATTGGGAGAAGTTTTGTCTTAACTCTGACTTTGAAGGGTAAGGCTTATTCTCTTGACTTCTGAAAAGAGGTGCCGTCTACCAACACTTCTGTGATCTTTTCACCCACTAAAGCAATCACTACCTCCCTCACAGGGACTTTTCAGAAAGTCTGTGTTCTGGGTTTAGTGAGTGGAGATACTCTGGCCTAATGGTGCATAATGAGCTCTGACTACTCTCACCTCATCCCATCTGGTCAGCAAGTGGCCCTGGCTTCATTCTACTCCTGCTCTCATGCAGGAGGCATGCCAGAGCAGCTCTGAATCTGCCTGCAAGGGAACATCTAAAGGGTCAGCATCTTCCTTAGCTTTCTGATACACTGGGGTACAGCAAGGCTGCAGCCTTCCAGACAGCTATTTGACTCACACCAGCTGTGCAGGCTCCAGAGAGGGCACCAAAAGTTTACACGTGGGCCATGGCAGAGAGGAAGCAGTGGGAGGCCCCCTGTGACTTCAAAGTCAATTTTGTATATAAAAACACGGAATAACAGCGGCTCAAATTGGAGGGTTAATAAAGCTGATCCTGGAAATTGCAATTCCATAAGCTCTCTCTGCTGCTATTAATGTTTAAGAACCCCAAAGAGAAAAATGTGTGGATAATTAGCAACCCCAATGTCAAGACAAGAAATGTCGCCAAGGACCAAGTTGTTACTAGGAGTGTGGGATGATGGTGGCACCAGGGGAGAGGAGGCAGAAAGTGGGTGGCAGAAATAAAACTGCATTTCTGCCATTGATCTTTCGAAGACTCAGAGGAGTTAAAGATAACAGTGCTAATCCCTAATCCCAGGCTTTAAGGGGAAAGTGGTGAGTAAATTTAAGGCTCTCTAGGGATGTACCCTTGCATTCTGGGAACCATCACATATGGAAATGGTCGAAGGTGTCTGCAAGATTTCTTGGGAAGTGGAGAGGCAGCAGCCAGTAAATTGAAGTCCAAGGATACCACACCACCTCTGTAGCACATAGGCACAGGCAAAGCTAAACCACAACAGTTTTCCTGATTGCAAAGGAGGGAACATCAGATCTCCTTCACAGGGCAGTTGCAAGCAGTTAATGGGTAATGCGTGTCAAGAGCAAGCACATATCCAGCATCACGAGGTTGGTACACCAAGGTCTTAAGTTTGGCAAGGGCAGGGGTCACTGTTGCATTGCTAATTAGTGGATCCCCAATACCTAAACTAGTGTGTCGGAAGTTATTTGTTGTTGTTGTTGACATTGTTATTAACATAGTGGAGAAGGGATGTGAAAAAATAATATTTACAGTCTTGATTCTCCTTAGAACAATAAAGATTTTTTTTTCCATCCTTCTTCAGGAACCATCACTGAACAGGTAGATATGAACTAACCAAAAGTAATCAAGCTAAATAAGGTCTTACCCATCCTTTCTCCCTAAACAGGACTGGAAGACAGCATAATATCCCCTCTCTCATACATATGACATAGTTTGGTTTGATTTCATTTGGGTGACTTTCACATTCTTTTCTTTTCTGATTCTCATCTCAGATCCTCCCCTTCAAGGGAACAACACAGTGCTGGGAGAGACGCTCATGTGTCAAAGTTGCCAGTGAGGGAGGAACCTTTGTTGTAATAAGAACAAAAGAAAGATAGGCATTTTTTTTTCCTGTGAAAATAACTTACTTTTTGAGAATAGATATTCCCCATTCTATTATATCCAGACTAAACAGAAGGTACTGAGGGCTTTGAATCCTGGAATTTTGCCAATGTGAAGGAAATTCAAGTTCCAGTCATGATAGGCCACAGCAAGTAGACAAAGCAGGAGCTATCACCTGGGATCTAGATTCGAGGTACACAACCTTTTCCATTAACCGTCTTGTGCTCTTCAGCTGCCGCCATCAAGCAACATCTTTGGTGGCCAGCCCTCCAGGAGGCTATTGTAGCTTCAGGAGCTTCTCGGATCATTCACATATGTACAGACAAGTTTAAATATTGAGGCTGTCTGTCTAGACAGCTCTTCCAACCTCTGCACTTCTCCCATGAGACCCACCTTCATTCCTCCTCCATCCAGCTGTGGAGATGATTGACATTTTGGCATCCTTGGAGATACAGTGCTTTCTAAACACAGAGTCTTGGAGTGAGAGAAGGGGAGAACTGAATGGTGACTGGGGGACTGTCAGGCTCATGGACCGTGCCTCCAGAGGAACTGGCATGGGATGGAGACGGAACATGTTCAGACACGCAGAAATCTCAAATTTGAGACTAGAGAAATCTCATCCGGAGAACGGAAGGCACGGGTCAAAGCTCTCTCCTCGTGTCTATGCCTGGCTCAGGAGCATGTGACACAGCCCCCAGGTGGTTACAGGTGGTCAGTCACTGTAAGCTGTCACTTGTTCTCTTTCCTCATGTAAACAGAACATTGCCAGCGTCCTACCACACAACCATCCCCCAAACCCTTCCCCACTGCCCAAGGTTTATAATGTGCCTGTTCATGAAATAAAAAACACCATCCATTTCATCAAAGGTTGTCTAAGACTCATTGTTTATTCTGGGGAAAGAAGGGCTCACCTCCTCCCTGAAGGATTCACTGTTGGATATCCTGGCTTGACTTCCATCTAGGAACTGCTTCAGTCACTGCAAGACAGCTGCTTGGTTTGTCTTGAGTCTGCTGGAGCTCTCCCAGCCTCTACTCAATTCAGGTCGGGCCTCTCAGAGTCCTGAGCTCCTGAAGCTTGGATCTGCCACTGAACCTGTGTTCTAGCTGTCACCAGATCAGGTATGGGCATCTGCCCTCACCCTCTATTTATCCAACGGGCTGTAACACTGTGGCATCACCACTGCCTCAGCTTCAGAACCCCGAGTTTCCAAGTTTTCTGGTACCAGCAATCTCATTAAAAAGAGCTAACTGTAACACGGTGCAAAAACTCTTTTCCACGTCCCCAGGAAGATCATAAGTCTTGAGATTGGAAGTCTTGTTCCTCCTCGAACTCCCGCCATTCCTGAGGGAAGTAGAACCCAGGACTCCACATTTTAACCATTTCTGCTCAGAAGTTGACAACGTTCTGACCTTCCCTCAGAAGAATAATATATTTCCGGCAGCAGTGGTGGCAGGAGAGACAGAACCACAGGAGACTTTATTTCTAGAGAGGTTTCACAGACTGCTCATAGCCCCATGGAGTATGACAATGAGATCGGACCCCAAGACTAGTATAAGAAGGAATATCTTCCAGTCTTCCAACTAACTTCCAGTAGATGAAGGCAAGTTCTATGTAAGATCACTAGGGTTGTATTACTGGAGTATCTTCAGCTGGGTGGCCTGAGCCACAGGAGAGGACTAGCTGACATCTCTAGAGACTGATAATTTGGAATCAATATGCTAGCAGGGTTGTTTCCTTCCGTGGAATATAAGGGGACATTCTGCTCCGTCTCTTTAGCTAATACATGGCTGTCCTCTCGTGGGTGTCTTCACATTGTATTTTCATTAGGTATACCTATCTCTGTGTCCAGATTTCCTCATTTCATAAGGACACTATTTAGACCAGAGACTGTCCTAATGGCATTTTAATTTGAATGCCTCGATAAAGACACTCATATCAAACTGTACTCATTTTTGGAAATGCTTGGAATAAAGGCTTCCATATATTAATTTTTGAGGAGAAGAGCAAAATTTAAGCTGTACAAACTCTAAGTTGGGGCTTTATAGGTTTATGCCACTTTTGTAACCTCACATCTTCCCTCTATATACATAATTACTCCTTTAATATTTACTAAGAAATTTGCTTTAATAACATAGGTTTACTTGAATGATACCTTTATTTATATTATTAATAGAAAGGTAATGCTTTTAAATTATACATTACAATGATTATTAAAATTACATCCTCTTTTCTCTGTCACCTAGGAATTTGTTCATCTGCTTTAAGAGACACAGAGAACTATGGAAGAACTTTGAATAGATAAAATAAGATGGGATAGGGCACATTTAACTTGAAAGTTCATTGATTATGATGATTTTAAAGAAAGAAAGAAAGTTTTGGGATGGCTACAGGGGTTAGTACACAGAACCACTGTATTCCCAGCTCATGACCACACATTAATTAGGCTGCTGAAGAAATATATCAGAAAGAGTAACTGTCCCTGGTGCTCTTTTCACATCTATGACCAATTTTCCGTGGACCTTTGTACTGCTGAACCTTAGAAGACATTGAAATTCTTCTGAACATAACAGTCTAGAAAGCCACTGTGCGCGAGTGCGTGCGAGTGTGTGTGTGTGTGCGTGTGTGTGCGTGTGTGTGTGTGTGTATGTGTGTGTGTGTATGTGTGTGTGTATGTGTGTGTGTGTGTGTGTGTGTGTGTGTGTGTATGTGTGTGTGTGTGTGTGTGTATGTGTGTGTGTGTGTGTGTGTGTGTGTGTGTGCATATTGAAATTAACAGGTCAGTCTCTAGATACTAGTTTGGGTCACGCTTTCTTGCCACCACAAAAGGGCCAATTTTTAAATTAGTTTTGAGCAAACTTTTACCTTTTTTTCTCCCTTCCCCTTCTCTACCTCCTTCCCACCTCAGTCCCCTAAAGGGCTTGGCTGAAATGCTACCCTCCAAAGACACCTTTCTTTAGAAATATTAGGTACCCAAATAAATGCCTAGATTCCTCCTGCAATTCTTTCCTTTCTTTTTGGTATGACGAGTTCATGTAATTTGCTACATCTTATGTTTTAATGAACTATTTTCTTTTTTAAAAAACTTTTTACTTGGTTCTTTGTGAATTTCACATCATGTGCCCCAATCCCACTTATCTCTCTCTCCCCTCTTATCCACCTTCCACCCTTGCAACCTCTCCCCAAACAGAGGAAAAAATTGCATTGTGGAAGCTGTATTCTGTCAGTGTGTCCCACGGTATACCCTTTTGTCCATACTTTTTTTGCTTGCAAATGTTCATTGCAATGACTCGTTGGTCTGGTACAAGGCCTCTGGCTTGGGCTACTCTATCAATACTGGAATCCCACTGGGATTCCTCTCAAATATCCTGTTGTTGCACTGTGTCATGGAGATCCTGTAGTTTTGGATCTGTAGGACTGTCCTCTATATGCACTCAAGCAGTTCATCAATGGAGTAGATGTTGGACTGGGTCAATTCAAAGCCCTCTATCTGGGCCTGAGAGGTATCTGAGCTGGTCAGCCTGCCGGCTCTCCCCTTCTCATATACTTGTGGCCAGCTCACCAGCACTCTCCACTACCAGGGCCAGCTCTACGCTGCTCCAGTGAGGAGCAATCCCAAGGGTTGCAACAGGTGAGGGGCAGGGATAGCTCTCCTGCTCTGATGACCTCAGGGCCAGCGCTTCTGCCTGCCCTCAGTGGCAATGGGCAAGAGAAGGGAGGGTGTCTCTCCTAGCCTGTGTTACTGCACAGTAGAGAAGTTGCAGGACCAGTTCTTGTACTCTCACACCCTCAGGGCCTGCTCATCTGTGCCCCCACCTTCATAATCAGCTCTACTGTGCTGCCTAGGTGAGGTGCAGGGCCTGATTTCCTGAATGCTGTTGCAGGTGAGGGGCATAGCTAGCTCCCCTGCTCTTATAACCCACATCACTGGTCCTCATCAAAGGAACTCAGGACAGGTACTCAAACATGGCTGGAACCTGGGGGCAGAAACGGATGTAGCAGCCAAAGAAGGGTGCTGCTTACTGGCTTACACCGCATGGCTTGCTCAGTCTGCTTTCTTAGAGAACCCAGGAATACCACACCCACAATGGGCTGGGCCCACCCCCATCAATCACTAATTAAGAAAACGCTCTACTGGCTTACCTAGAACCTCATCTTCTGGAGGCATCCTTAATTGAGGTCGCCACCTCTCAGATGACTCTAGGTTGTGTCAAGTTGACAAAAAACTATCCATAACACTATGGAAGGAAGATGTAAAGGAAGGAAAGGTGAAGAGCAAGAAAGAACAGTAGAGGCAAAAGAGACAAAGGCAGGGTGGGAGGAGACCATAGTACCAGGTGCTCAGTGATCAGTCAGAATTTTATTTGAGAAGTGGGTGTGAGAATATGGAGATATCTTTGTCTCTGCCCAAGACCTTGCCACCCGACCCACCAGTAAGAATGTCCATTTCCCAGACAAATTGTCCTCCTCTTTCCCTCTAACTGATCTTCCTCATCGGCCTCATACAGTGGTCATGTGCTAGCATTCTCTGATATGAACTTATCTCTGTCTTTCTCACAGACTGCTGACTTTGGCACAATGAAGAGCTACCCGTGGCTTGTCAGAAGGCGATTTTATTGGCCTGAGCCATTTTCTCCGTGTTCATCTCATGCTCTAAATAGGGAGTAAGCAAGAAGATGCCTAGTAGGCCCCCATCAGGTTATTCTCTTCACAGTTTCGCTACTCATGACTTAGATAGTTATTTCCCCTCTCAGAAATCTACCAGCTGAACGGAGAAAAGGACGGCATTTGCTATTAGCTGTACTTCCCAGCCCCAAAACTCCACTCAGAGACCATATAGGCCTTTCTGGCAGGCCAACAAATACTGGAAGCCCGTTCTTCTGGCATCATGTTTTCTCCCCAAACTCTTCCTGAACTTGTGATGAGGGCCCTCCGGCACCTCATAGATCAGAACTATCCCAGGAATTGCAAAGAGAAGAGGCCTGTGGGGCCACGGGTGAGGACGTTTCACACAGATCTGGTTCAGCAAGCGTTACTTTCAGGGGGCTTCTTGCTACGATGCACATCAAGCGCACTCCAGGCAGATGTACCCCTCAGACACGGAGAACATTGCTAAAGATGTGAAATGTTCCCGGCATGGCTTGCTACAGCGCTTTATGGGATGTGAGAATGCCGTTCATAATTGTTAGGAATTTGGAAAAGCTTTGCAGAATGGAAGCTGCCAGCGTCCTCAGGGATTCTCAGAGCTGCTCATATGGCAATATTTGCATTAGTCATTCCAGATGTGCGAGTCTTTTTTGATAAATAAGTGAGAGGGGTTGAGGGCATCTCAGAGGAAGAAAATGATCTGTAAAAAGCGAGAGGCAGAGGAACCCGCCTTATCCTCAGGCCTTCCCTGTCATCACAGAAAACAGTATCTTCTCTTATTTCTCACACTCTGGCACTTACTGCCTCTTTTATTCCCAGCACTTTCCATCTGCTATTTAGGTCAACACCTCAGTCAGATTATCAGCCCTTTGCAGCGGGAAGTCATGTTTATGTCTTTCTCATCTTTGCATCACCGCCTCACCCATGTGCTAGAGACATTAGAAGCAGTTTAGTTTTAGTTCTTTGGTAATTGGTGCATTCCATATGTTAAAAAGACAGCATATTTGTGAATCTAAAACGTGAGTGTGCCTGCTTTAGGCCAGGCATTACTTGGGGATCCTGAGCTGCCAGAGTGCCAGGATGGTAGAGACAGTACTAATGTCACAGTTATGACAGCTAAGCTGTACTGAGTGCTTATCCTACGCAGCGTGTCTTCTGCACATTGGATACATCTTATCTTGTTTTTTCTTATAATAACCCCGGTGTAGTATTAGGATTTGTTCCATCTTTCTTATTTAAAAAAATATTATTAAAAATACAAAATTATTTTAAAATATAAAAATATTTTATTGATTTTTGAGAATTTTATATGATAGTAATTTAATCATATCATCCCCATCTCCTCCCCTTAACTCCTCCTAGATACACCTTTACCTTTCTACCGCCGCTGTGGAAAAACAAAAATTACCATGTTCAATTTCTGCTGCTCATGCACTTATTCATATAGGGCCTTGTCCTATGTAAGGAGTGTGGTCGACCTTACTGGGATCTAAGCCCTTAGAGAAAATTGACTCTCCCTCCCCTCATTTGCTGTCAATAGCTTCTCCAGTAGAGCCCTTCCCCAGTCCATGCTGGAATGTTGACCTTGTACAGGTATGCTGTAGGCAACCACAGCTGCTGTGGCTTCCTAAGTGCAGTAGTCCTGTCATATCCAATAGACATTGTGTTGTTCTGGTCTTTTCCTAACCTCTGGCACTTATATGTCATACTGCATCCTTTTCTACATTGGCCCTTGAACCTGAAAAAAAAAGGGGGGAGGGATTTATTTTGTTTTTGTTTGTTTGTTTGTGTGTGTGTGTGTGTGTGTCCATGCACATGAGTGCTTGTTCCTACAAATGCCAGTAGAGGGCGTCACAGAACCTGGAAGTGGAGTTAGAGGTGATAGTGAGCTACCCAAGGTGAATGCTGGGAACTAAACTCTACTTTTCTGAAAAGGCAGAATATGTTCTGAACCACAAAGCACTCTTTCTGCCCTACAAGCCCATCTTTCAAATGAAAACATGAAAGAAAAGAATAACTGCAGCGAGGGTTCTGACTTAAAGAGGGTCACCACCATGAAGGCGAGTCACAATATAAATGGGGGTGATGATGTTATACTTTTACAACAATTTAAAAACAGCTTTAAGAAGACCATAATAATACTAAAGAAGGTGTGCCAACTCTGTGAGCAAGAGTTATGTGTGCATGTTTAAGAGAGAGAGAGAAGATGCAATTTAAGTGTAATAAGGGATCTTAATCAGATAAACAAGGGCTCCTTTTTTGCATAAATTTCATGGGCTTGATTCAGTAGTGTTGATGAACACTTAACAACTACATTCCCAGGTGTAGTTTCTGATGAATGTGGGCTTATGTTTGCTCTTATATTAATGAGTAAAATGAAAGTGACATAAATAATAAACACATATGTCAAGAGTTGATGTTTGCGAAGGATAAAGTTCTTTGCCGCACTGGGTAATAGTTTTTAAACACCAGAGTAACACTTCTTCAAGCTTTCCCACTATCCCCTCAAGCTTTACATTATGTAGTGTAAAGACTACATGCATAACCCATGTTAAGTTTAATGTGCTTTGCTTTTCTATGTCTAGACCAGATGTTAGCAAAGTTTAGCTCATTATCTGACTGGCTTTTTCTTCCCTATTTAAAGAGAGAGAGAGAGAGAAGAAGAAGAATATTGACAAAGTCCATGCCAAGTAAAACCTAAAATATTTACTAGTTGAACCTTTACAAAAAAAGGTTTGTTGAACCTTAGTTTGTACAATCAACAAGTGAGAAAGTCAGTCTTGATTTTTGAAGTATTGTTAATTTCTGCAGTGTAAGTACTTCCTCTGTGACTGGCTTACAGCTAAAAATATACTTATGTAACATTGGGAAGAGTGCAGTCCAGAACCGCCGGATCATGTTTCCCCCTCACAAGCACAGCAATAAGTAACCTCAAGAGCACATATAGTGGAAAAGCATGGCAAAATAATTAGGAAGTGGTAGGCTTAGAGTAGTTAATAGCTATTGTAGCTTAATTTGTTCCTTTTTAAGTTTAATAATTTTATTTTTTATAATTACTATTCTTAATAGCTATCTTGAAAATTCCCAAACTTATAATAATTGCATCTTGAAAGCGCAAATATGATGGCCCCAGCACAGCACACAGTGATCAGAGCAGCACCTGTTGGCCTTTACTAGTGGGAATGCTGGATCTTCTATGGCTGTCTGTGATGTAGGCAACTCTTTGAAAAGGATGTTCTCTTCAGCTTTGTTTATAATGGACAACATATTTTAAAATACATTTACGCATCCACTGATAGAAGACTATATTAAATACTGTATATTTGAATTATGGGATAGTTCTATTATGGAACATTTGCTATGCTACATTTTGATGTAAAATATAATTCATCATATAGTTCTATAGGTATCCAAGATAGATATCAAAAATAAAATTGTGAAAATAGAAGACCAGAGAAATATGTTCAAATGATAAAGTTGATGTTGATTTAAGAAACAAATGGTATAAACTATGCATTTTCAAAGAGAAAGATGTATTTTATATCAAATCAAAGTACTTTTTTCATTGAGACTTATCACAACTACAGATTATTCAAAATAAATGAGAATGCCAATCCTCAAAAAGAAAGAAAGAAAGAAAGAAAGAAAGAAAGAAAGAAAGAAAGAAA
>NW_026588752.1:11808699-11910149 GCF_907164565.1 Psammomys obesus | reverse complement strand
AAAGAAAGAAAGAAAGAAAGAAAGAAAGAAAGAAAGAAAGAAAGAAAGAAAGAAATGGTGTAGGGGAAGAGAGATTGCTCAGTGGTTACTGTGCGAGAAGTAAGATTGAACCCCCCATAAATGCTGGGTAGGTGTGACAGCTCCCCTTCAATTACTGTCTCACAAGTCAGAAACGGGATCCCAGAACAAGCTGATAGTGAGACTAGCCTTATCGGTGAGCCCTGGGTTGGATTGAGAGGACTTATCTCAAAAGTAAAAGGTGGAAGAGTGATAGAGGAAGATTCTCGACATCAGTCTTTGGCCCTCATATGTTTACATGTGCCAATGCATACATGTAAACATACATCTGTATGTTTATATGTATACATATACCTGTCCATACATCTGTAAACACACACAGGAACACATACACACACACACACCAAACACACACTCCACACACAAAGCACATGAAAAAAAAAAACAAATAAAGAGCAAAGGATGCAGACCTATAAAAATATTGTTTATTGATACAACAACATATAGTTCAGTTCTAAAAATACAGAAGAGGATGGTGAGCTCAAACTGTAATGGTTACAGCCTCTCTGAGGTTGGGGAGAGCAAGAGAAGTGAGCTGGGAAAAGTGAACAGATAGAGCTCAAGTTGATCTATGTGTGATTTTTCTTAAAATTAGGCAAGTATTATAAATATTGATGAGTATTACATGGTGGGAATAAAGTTGTTGTTATCTGAATTTTAAATTATGTGAAATCATTTCCTAAAACTCTAAATACAATTTCATAGACTTTAATTTATTCCTTTGGGCCCCATGTTATCTATTGTGCACCTAAAACAGATTCACACTCATCCCCTCGGTCTCAGCAAATGATAGCACAAATACATCTCCCAACAGCACAACACATTTGAGAACTTGCTTACACACCACGGCAGACTGAATGGTGAAGTCTCCAAAGACATGCCAAGCTATTTAATCAATGTGAAAATATTTTGACTGTAGGCTCTATCTACTTTTACAGGACAAGTCATGCACCAGCTATCCCTTGCACCTAATCTTAAGAAGAGAGCCTTCCCATGACCATGCTTGATGGGGAATCCCAGTCTGTCATTAAACTGTGCTGCTCTCTTCTTTAAAGTTTAAAAAGCATAAACTGGGTGGAGTTTGCCCATCTGCTTGAGGTTCAGACCTGCTTCTTCTATCTTGGAACTTTCAACCTGGGGATAGGATCTCTTAGCCATTTGCAAAGAAATGCTATTTGCCGTAGTTACATCATTTGAGGCTAGAATGTTAACCACTGGAGAGTTGTCTGTTCTGGGCGCGGGGATTAGGGGGTAGAACAGGAGGGGGAGCTCAGCAATGGCTTGAACATTTCCCTCAATAGTGAGCAAACAAGCTCATAAGAACTCTTAATAACTTTGCTTATTCCTTCCCAAATAAAAAGTGAAAAAAAAAATCCAACAGTGGGGAGAGATGTAGCTGGCATTGCTTCCTGTTCACAGCACTCTCTCTTCAGCTTAGGCAAATCATTAGCACAGGGTGAGAATAGTGGTCTCATTCTGGTATGTTTATATTCATGCCCACAGTCCCTGATGAAGACTTTAATCCAACGCATGTCTTAGGACAAGGTCTACTGTGTCTATCAAATGCTCTTGGCAACCAGTCTAGACCCAGATCACTACCCACAGAACAAATTAATTTCAGAGATGCATTTATGCCCCCAATAACTTAAAAAAGATCAACTCCAATCCACTCTAGGTGGATTTTGACTCCTGGGGTATGTTGAGAAGGGTCAAAGGTTTTCTTTCCTAAAGGTGCTTGAACTCCAGATGCAAGCATATTCATCCTCTGAAACCTTAGGGCTCAGCAAGATTCTTCTTCCAAAACAAAGGTGTCAGTTCTAGGGTAAGAACTTTACATGTATCTTCTCTCTGAGGGTTTAGAATAATTACAACAGTGCATATGCTCCATGCCATGGAGAGGGCAAGGGGAATCCAAACAGGCAAAGCTATTTTCCCAAAGCCACATTATTTGTAAGTCAATCAAGACCTGAGACTTCAAAAATAGTGATAGCTCCTTTCTATCCAGTTAGAACTGGATTGTAGGCATAAGTTTATTGAGTAATTAAAATGCTGATTTCTGTACCACCCCCAAATCTGGTTGCAATCCTTATTCTGAGAATCTCCTGTCTCAATGTTGTGTAGACATTGCTCCCCAATTTCCCCCTGATATTCCAATAAAGCAGTTTATAGCCAGTCACTGAGAATGGGAGAGGATATGGCTGGACTTCCTTCCAGCCAGGGGAGGAGGAGTTAGAGAAAAGAACGTAGGAAGATTCAGCCATGGGATTCAGCTTCAGGTAGATGTCAAGGAGAGACCAGGATAGAGAGCTTAGCAAAGAAAGCTACAGTGTCGCAATTATCTCTGGGATGTATTCTGGGAGGAAGCCAAATTAGCTTAGAGGGTTAAGAATAGAGTTAAGACTGCTCAGTTCTTGTTCAGTGAAGCTTATTATTAAACAAATATAAAAGAGTCTGGGTTAATTGTGTGATAGCCAGGATAAGAGAGAAACTAAGAGCAACAAATACACTTTTGTAAAAATAACCACAACATTTTGGTGCTCCATGTTGGGCACCACCTGTAGGCTTAGGTTTTTCAAACAGCTACTTTATTTAAGGCTATTAAATGCCTCTATCTCCCTGCCAACCCTTAGGTAGGAGATTAGTAGAAAAGAGAGCTGTAGACCTCTCTTAGCTACCTCTTGTTGATTAGGGTTTTTTGGTTCTTTGGGGATATAACAATCTCAGGTGTCAGGATACCAGCAGTCTGGTCAAATAGCAAAGCAACAAATCACAAGCAACAGCAGCAAACAACAAAGAGCAAGCAACAGCAACAGTGGCGGTACTCAGTAAAAGTGGCTAGACACTGCCCAAAGGGCTCGAGTCTGCCAAAGTAGCAAAAGCCTCCAAAGCTGCAAGAAAAGTTCTCTGGAGCATTTTTCTCTGTGAAAACCAGCAAAGCAAGGCAAACCATTGCAAAGAGTAGAGATTCAAAAAGCATTGTCTCATTGTCTGTAGGCTTCTATTTATCCCTTCTCAGATTCCACATGAGGATGTTTTCCAGCTCACAAAAACCATGCCCCTCTCACGAAGTAGTTTCAGCTGACAAATATAATGTGCCTTTTCATGGGGGCTATTTTCCATGGGGACTGTTTTCCTCAAGAGAGGAGGGGAAACATTCCCACATCTCACATTTGGGACTAAAACAAAAAACATTCACATGATATGACTGAGCTTCCAAAGAAACCAGAAGCTTTCCCTTCACTGGATAGAAATTATTATCATATTATTTCAGTGCTGTAGCTCTGATTATTTGTTCTCCTGCTTCTGCGATTTTTTTTTGATTGCTTTAAACATTTGTTAAGGTAGTAGAAGAAAATGGTCATTTCTAGGATACCGATTCTAACTCAATGAAAAGCAAGTCTTTTCTAGTCTTCAAATATTGTGAAATAGTATACACAAAGCAATAAATACAGCACATGAATCATAACAGTTACATTAGTCAGGGTCTTCCAAAGAAGCAGAACAATATTACCCCAGCCCACCCCCCCACACAGATTGATGATAGGAACTGGCTCATGCAATTGGGGAAAAAAGGGTCAAGAATTCTATGGTCTGCTGTTTTTAAAATGCTGTTATTGTAATTGAGTCTGAGTCAAAAAGCTCAGAACTAGGAACACTAATGTCCTATTGGATGTCCTAGCCCAAACAAGGAGACAATACCCTTTCTTTGATTGTGTGCTCTGTTCAAACTCTCAATGGATTGGATACAAACCACATTTATGGTGAAGATAATCTTCTTTACTAAAACATTTTGATTGCTTTAAAAGTTTATTAAGTTAGCAGAAGATGGTAATTTCCAGGATACCAGTTCTAATTGTATGAAAAGCAAGTCTTTTCTATTCTTCTATTCTAATCAGTTATCCTTTTCCTGAGAAATTCTTACAAACACACCCAGAATTGATATTTTTACCAGCCATCTGAGCATTTCTGGCCTGTTATTTATTGTCAACTTGACACATTCTGAGTCACCTGGGGAGGGGGAGCTTCAACTGGACAACTGCCTTGATCAGATTGGTCTGTGGCCACAAATGTGTGAGAACATTTTGTTTGATGTGGAGGGTCTATTCACACTGGGTCCTTCAGGGTTCCTACTTCTAGATTGTTATCTTGAGTTTTTGCCCTAACTTCTCTCAATGATGGACCGTTACTTGGAAGTATAAGCTGAAATAAACCCTTTACTCCTCTAAATTGCTTATGGTCATGGTGTTTGCTATAGTAACAGAAATCAAACTAGGCCAGAAATTGGTAGCTAGAGTGGCACACATCATTGCTGTGATGGAACTGACTTTGCTGTTTTTAAAAGGATTGTGGAGGTGTTTAAGCTTTGAGCTGGAACAGTCACGGAGTGTTCAGAACTTAATGATCTGCTCTATAGGAACCTGGGAAGTAAGAATGGTGAAAGAAATGAAGACGATGGAGGCTTGGCTTGTGAAGCTCTAGAGGGAATAGAAGACTCTATCAGGGCCATTTGTGTAATGTTTTTGAGTTAGAACCTGTGATTGTCAAAGAGGCCAGCACTACTGAAGTGAAGCCTTCATTAGGACAGTGGATGGTGGTCATGTCCGGTTAAAGATATAGCTATGACCGGGAGAAAATCAGAATCATTGTGGTGAAATTGGGAAGTATTTCCTCAGGGTCGGCACACAGAAGCTGTTGTTCAAGAGGCCAAAGCTACACATCAAACTAGTAGCAAAACTTGGTGAATAATGTACAAGAGTTTCCCACCTGGTACTGCTTTTGAAGTCGTGAGAGATGCAAGATCAAGGGGCTTGTGGATAGCAACTAAGGCTTGGTACAGTGTAATAGAGTTGGAGTTCCTCACAAAAGGCCAGGAGAGGCCATATGTGATGGTTCAGCTTTAGTTGCAGCAAAGATCTAGGATATCAGAGATACGAGAATCGTGGATTGTCTTATAAAGATAGCAGGAGGTGTGGACTGGAGCCGGCCTGTCCCTACCAGACGAGCTGTGTGTGCTTCAAAGGGCAGAGCCAGAGAAGTGGAGTTTTCCAAGCCTTTGGGATCCAAAAAGATCATGAGTAAATCCCAGACACTGGACAATGAGTTGCAGGATGCTAAACTGCATTGCTGGATTTTGGTTTTGCTGAAGTGTGATTGTTTCTATGCTCTGGTTCTTTTTTGAAAAAAAAAAAAATATATATATATATATATATGGCTTGTTAACATGTATGTGTGTGTTTATTTTCCCACGGAGAAAAAGAGTGTCTTAATAACACACACACACAGAGAGACACATACACAACACACACACACACACACACACACACAGGATTTATTAGAGTGACTTATAGGCTGTGTTCCAGCTAGGCCAACACTGGCTGTCTAACAAGAGAAAGTCCAAGAATCCAGTAGTTGTTCAGTTGGAGTTCATCCATGAGCTGGATGTCTCAGCTGGTCTTTATATATGCCAGGATCCTGAAGAAGTAGGCTCTAATGCCAGTGAAGGAATGGACTTGCTAATGAGAGTCAGGGCAAACAAGCTAAAAGCAAGACCTTCCTTCTTTCAAGTCCTTTCTATAGGCTGACAGAAGAAAATGTAGCCCAGATTAAAGCTAGATCTTCCCACCTCAAAAGATCTGGATTAAATGTGGTTCTTCCCATGAATTAACTAAGAAAAATCCCTCAAAGGTGTACCCCACCTTTTGGGCTTTGGTTTACTTCATTCTAGATGTAGTCAAATTGATAACCAAGAATACCTATCCATCACTTTTTTTCTGATTGTGTCCATTGAGGCTGGGTTTTCTGAATCATTGAATGGTGATATCATTAATCTGTGAATATTAACAGATTAAATGAATATTTAGACAAATAAGAACTGTAACATAACTACAATATCCCTAAAAGGTAACCAAAGATCTCCCTCTCCAAGAACTTCTGATCCAAGTTCCTTTTAAGATGGATGCAAATTCAGGGTTTAGCTTCTTCACAAGGAGCCTCTCTTGACATCTTTTTCTCAGAGTTTGTACCCATCCCTGTGTGCAAATGTCAGGTGACCTCTTTGCCTAGTCCAGTCACAGTTCCTTATAGCAACAGCATCTCTTGCGGTATCCCATGAGGGAGAAATGGAGTTATTTGAGTCCCAGCTGACAATACTTAAGAAAGCCCCCGTCCTGTACTCCATCAAACCAAACAGTGCAATGAGTTGATTTACGAGCTAAGGTCATTAATGCTTGTAAGAGCTCCCGCCGGAAAGAAAATTATCTGTATAAACAAAGTGTTATTATGGGAATTAGGGAGAGTGCATGTGGGAAAGGTCATTAAATTAAAACAACAAACTGGTATATCAGTCTTTCCTAAACCACTAAGCTCACCTGAGGGAAGTAATATCTTTGTATCTCACAGGTTTGTTTGATTGCCCATTCTTTCCTCTCAGAAGGCGACAATCTCACATGCTAAACTATTGAGTGTTGAAAATTAGAGGTAATTTATAAGATATAACTCACGAAGTCTAATATTTAAAAGCAGGTTCAATTAGAGACTGCCTTGTAATACGGAACAGGCACTCAAGTCCCTGGGGCATCATTTTCTCTTCTACAAATGAAAGACAAATTATTTTCCTTTGCTTTATTTGACAAAATCTGATATTCTTCACTCTTTCCCTTAACGAGGGGGATGCATAGCATACAATATATAGAGGTATACTTCATAAAAAGGCTTTTCAGGCTTTGGGTTAAAAAAATAAAATTTGTATAGATTATTAGTATGTGTTAGAAATATTTTGTGAGTGAGGGCCAGATTCCTCCCATGGACATCACATTAGTAAACAGTCCATTAAGGCACTTATTCAGTTTGGTCCACTGAGCCACATTACTTTATTCTCAACAAGGATTTTGACAGCCTCGCTCAGACTACTGACCTATGTTCCCCAAGAACATGAGCAATAGAATGTACCTCTTAGTACATTCTATTCTTAATTCCTTCTTAGTCATTCTTTAAGTCCTGCATTATGAAACTAACAGACAATGATATAACGTGTAATATTCTCAAAAGTTGCTTCTGGAATTTATAATCAGATAAAACAGAGTGGTGATACGGTGACATGGTGGAATTTCAGTCTGGGGTCTTACCACTCTCTGAATCTTTGCCTTGGTTACGCAGCTACTTTCACAACATCTCTAAGGAGATTTTGTACAAAAGGCAAAGTACAAGGGATTTGACCCCACATACTTCATGCAAGCTGGGCTAGAATCCATAAACAGATCCTGTAGCTGAGCGAGCCTGGTTTTCCTGGAGTAGAAGCAAATGACAAGGCTGACCTGTCTCTACAAAGTCCAGCTCCTAGTAGTACTTACCTCTGCAAAGGCTTCAAGGTCTAAAAACCAGACCGGACCTTCTCAGGAGCTAAGGGAGAAGAAGCATCCAAATAAAGTGAATAGTTTTTTCCAGCACAACAGGACAAGGGCAGTATAGCAACTAGATGGAAAAGAGATGGATATTTTTGGGGGGAAGGTTTACTTTTATTACACTTCTTAACTGCACAGAGTTAACTATTCATAGAAGCCAAGCATGCTCACCATTCCCTTGTGGCTGGTGAAGGAAAGACATTGGATGAAAATCAGAAGAACCAATGAAATTTTCTTCATTGTTAAGAACAAAGAGACAATCTTTCATACACCAGCATTATGAACATTAATGTATATTTCTTTGGCTCATATAGAAGACTCACTTTCTTGACATTTTCTTTTATGCTAGACAGAATTCACAACCAACTGATGAGCAGTATTGAGCTAATGAGTGACAAATACTCCAAAACTATGTACATTCATCAGTGCTGTGAACATCTATTGTTTTGCTGCGTGGACTCATTTAAACTTTATCCCAGCACTTAGATCCCAGTTTTTACCACTTTAAAACCACATGCTTACAGTGGAATTATCGCCATCACTAACTTGGGGTGTAGGTGTTGCAGGTGAGTAGCTGATAGAGACCTAGCCTATGAAAGTCCCAAATCTAATGCTGTCTTGTAATTAAATTGAGAGTAGTACATAGATCAAGCCAATCAGAAGACATTCCTGTTATTTCCTATATATTCTAGAATAAAGGTGGTCTCTTTTCCCTTGGATTTCAGTCTAGACTCACCCAATTCCATGTACTAATGGCAATTACCTTTCAACCATGGGAGGGAACCCCCAAGAATGGAGAGCTGAAAAATGTATAGAGAAAAACTCAGTTCTAGTGACACCATTTGGGTATGTAGCATGCTTCATGGAAATTTGTTGTCTTTGGATTGTCTGATGTATAAAATCCAATAGGCATCTTCCCAAATTTAACCAGTGTAGAGTTTAATTTTTACCTTTTATAGAAAAACAAATGGTATAAGTATAAATATAAATTTCACAAAAACTATGCTGGGCAAACCAATGAAGACAATTCTACAAATTCCAGTACTAGTAATAAAATTCAGAGCTAAACTTTATTGAGTACTAACTCTGGGACCATTTAAACTCAATTATATGTCTTAGCTAATTTACACTTAACAACAAATCCATCGGGCATGCATTATCGTTCTATTTTTTACAGATGAAGAAAGCGTGCTTCAATTAAAAGGTCAAGTGGACTATGCAAGATCTTTCAGGAGTAAGGTGACACGTGGATACTAACCCAGGCAACTTGATGCCAGAACTTTAAGCCTAACTGCAAAATTTTATGGGTAGGACCTCATTCTCCACTCCAACATGCTTTTCAAAACTGAGCCTGACAGTGTCTGCCTTAGAGATCACATTAATGCTATAAAAGTCAGAGGACATTATGTGAACATGAAGAGTCTAAAAATAATGACATATCTTTTAAACTACAATACAAATAAAGAACAATTTCTTTGTCCAGAAAAATATTTACATGCCTTTAAGCATCTGTCTGTTCAGGCTTGAGCACTGCTATGTGCTTTGGAGTTCCTTTTCTGTGCGATGTCAGTGGAGAAAGACGTGTCTTTGTATTTTCAAATTTCTACAGCAGAATACCTTAGAGTGGTTAATTTGTAAACAATGGAGACTTATTGTTCAGAGTTCTGGAGTTTGGGAAAGAGATTTGGTGTTTAGTGAAGACCCATCCTCAAGGGTGGTATGTTCTATATGTGATCACAGGGTGGAAGAGGCAAGTGAGCTTGCTCAAGCCTCTTTTGTAACTGGCTTTTTTAAGAGGCTAATCCCATTCATGAGGATGAGGCCATCTTGATTCAACTGAAGTCTAATGACCCCACCTCCTAATATTATTTTATTGATCATTAAATTCTAAGGTGCAAATGTCGGGCAAACACAGGTATTCACACTGCACCAAGGGGAAAGTCATCACATAGGGCAATGGGAAACTTGGATTTACAGCAAGATGACTTCCTAAGTAGTATATTCTAACCAAGAGCGATAGTAAAAAAGATGTATTTATGGAGCCCTGATTAATCAATTTATTTGTAGCAAGTTCTCAGCCCCCTTTTATAGGCTGAATTGTATCCACACAAAATTTGCATGTTGAAACCCAATTCCCAGTATATCATAACATGAATGTATTTGAATATAGAAACTTCAAGGAGGCAAATTGAATGAAAATGAAGCATTAAGGTCTATTCTAATCCAATTTGACTGGTGTGACCTCTCATCCACCCCCATACTGAGAACTGAACCCAGGACCTTGCACTTGCTATACAAACACCCTATCACTGAAATCCCCTGCAAATGGCTTATTTATAAGAAAAAGAGGTTAGGGTAACTACAGGGATGCCAGGTATGTGAGATATGTGCACATCCTAAGAAAACATATGTGGTGTCAGTGGGGAACATAACCATTTGTAAGACAAGGCAAAAGGCTTTGAAAGAAACCAAAGATGTGGACACCTAGATCTTGGACTTCCAGTCTTAAGGGGTGTTAAAAATAAAAGGTATCTGTTGTTAGAGCCATCCCTTCTGTGCTATTGTTTTGATAACTCTAGCAAATTAAGACTGTCCTGGACTTAGAGATGAGTATATAGAACAACAGCAATAATAGCCCAACCTACTTCAGAGATGAAAGCTATGAATGCACTTGGGTAGTGCATATTAAAATCCAGGCAGGATGCTGTCTTTCCCAGCCAGACATGAACCAAGAACAATACATTAAATGTCTGGGTGAGAGCAAAGTTGTAGGAATAGGCCGATGGAGAAGGTTGATGGGCATGGATGTCAGATTCCTAGGGTAAAATTTAGCTCTATTGCTCACTAACAGTGTGACTTAAATCTCTTTAATGACTCAGCATGTTTCCTCTCTATGAGGCTCCCCTCATCATGGATATAGCAATTATTAAATTAAAATGCTAATATATGAGATATACTTAGCATTCGTTAAACCATGGTAAGTATTCAGTGAATGGAAGCTATTTACCTGCATGCCTGGGATTCACAGCCTAAAGTCCGCCTCTCACTGAAGTCCCTGGCGGTAGGGCCTAGCTCTTGGCCTTCTACTTGTCCTGCTGGATATGAACTTCTCCAGTGGGCTGTGCTGACTGGGCAACAGTTCAAGGCATACAGCTCAGGTAGTTTGTGCTGAGACTGTCTACTCCATTTCTTCACCAACATACACAAAATCTACTCCTGGGGTCATTTTTGAACAAAAAGGGACAGTGTGAGCCATACATTCCAGCATCCTGTTTAGTGTCTGCTTCAAACCACCGTGACCACCTAAGGCTTGCTTGTGTATTGGTGGGAGAAAACTCTAGGTGAGAAAATTCCAGGAATGGCATGGAAGGAAAGGGTTATCACCCTGATATTAAGCATTGTTTTCTTTTAAAAAGCCCCTAGATTTAGAGTAGTCAAAAGCAGACCAAAGAATAATAAATTTAGGCAGTGCATCAGAAGCAACACAGACCATCACTACACTGAAACTTAAAAGATGTTTTTAGTCAACTAAGACTCTGTGGATGAGAGCTGGAGAGATGGCTCAGCAGTCAAGAGCACTTGTTAATCTTGCAGAGGACCCCGGTTCAGTGCATCCATATTGGGAGGCCCACAACCACCTGTAATTCCAGTTTCCCAGAATCTGATGACCTTTCTGGCCTCTGCAGGGATCAGGCTTGGCATGACGTACATACATACTTTCATGTACACAGAAAAAAGTCACACTGATAAAATAAAATAAACCATTTTAAAATAGATCTTAGGAGTGTGTTTGTTTATGGTAAGCTAGATTTACATTCTTGGGATTCAGTCACATTCATGAAATCTTAAAGTGCCTGCATCAAAACAGCTTTGTGTACTGTCTGTGCTAAGTGCAATACCCATTTATAATGCCAAGCCTTAAAAACAACCTACTTTGTTATGACAAATATTGTTTCAGGCCATGGAACCTTCATGGCAAACTGTACTTAATAATAAGCATTTCCAAAACCACAGAGAATAGGAAAACTATGAATGTCATTTCCTGTTTAAGTGTCTGGAGCAAGCCAGATGGGAGACTCACAGTGTCAGACAATCTCTGTACGTAGTCAAGTGTTTACTGTGCGCATCTCAAGGGAGGATGGCCAGAGGGAGGTGAGGGAGGAGGGAGCAGAAACACGAAGAATCAGGAAAATTACTGCAGATGTTAAAAAAAGAAGGGAAAGACAATAGATATGAATGAAAGCCTTCATGTGTGAGAACTGGAGCTGTAAATGGCGCCTCCTAGATTTACTTACCTGATCAGGTAAATTAAACAGAATAGGTTGGTAGCAATTGAAATCTACTTTCCAACACTATCAAGAGAATTGACAGGGTTCTACAATATAAGATGCAGTTATTTAGCTACCACCAAGCCATCTAGGAACACTCAGAGATCCGCTGAATTCCCATAAAAATGAAGAAAAAAACCATGTCTAGCATTTCTGCTTACAATAGTACCGAATTTTTTTTTTCCATTCTGAAACATGCAGGACTTAAAAAGGGCAACTTATTCAAAGAAAAACCAAAGTACCTTAAAACATTTTTAAAATACAGTGCTGTAAGCCATAAAAAACATATGCTGCAAATTGACGTCTCCGGGCTGAATCTAAGTGTGTTTGTTTTGCACTGCATTTTTTTTTAAGGAAACGTCTCCCTATTAGAGCAGAACTCTCATTGGAGGGCTAGGATGGGGCAGGTCATTTCCACTCCGAAGCTGCTCTGCTTGCCCCCCTGATGGGAAGGGAGATTAGCTCTGATATCCATTGGTCGTCACTTCATAATCGGTAAGTTATTCTGTTAATAGTCTCAGAGCATCGTGCTGTCTCCCTTTCTCACCCTTTCTTCCCTTACAAGGCAGCCGTGAACGCCCATGCTTTCTTCTGAAAGTGGGAATTAGAAAATACACTTGGCTGCAGATTCCAGCCTTCTTCTGCAGTCAGCTTTGTCAGTCATAATGCTGACATCTTCATCCCCATCTGTCCTACTCCTGTGTCATTTCTCAACTGGTAATGAATGCAAGAGGAGAAGAGAGAGGGTGTAATTACTTGGCTCCTGAAAACTCCAAAAGGTTGCCAACAATTAAACAGTGGAAATTTTTAGTTAAAATACCTCTATCACTTTGTTTGATCAGGAAATGGAAGACCTCACAGTCCTGTGGTAACATCTACACGCTGTACTGGCCAAAGATGAATACAGAATGTCCTCTTTTGAGGGATCATGAAAGATTCAATTTGTCATAAGCTCCCCCACCCCTAACTCCTTGCTCCGTCATCCAGTCATTTAATTTAGCCATCTTTTCCTGACATTTGTTTGAATTTTTTTCTGTAGTCATATAAATACCTCACTTTAGAAAAGTGATTTTTCCACAAACTAGTAGAATCCTGAACATCGCGTGGAATCATGAGCAAAAGTTTTGAAAATTTCTTAGAATGGAAGGTAGATCCTGAATCCGTAAGTCAGCTTGCAAAGCTGATGCTGCAGTATTCTGGCTCCCAACTTGGTGATGCCAACTTGGTGATGCCAACTTGGTGATGCCAACTTGGTGACTGCTGTGGTTTACTCCCTCCATGGTACCCCCAGCACAGCAAACAACTACTTCAACAATATTTTCCCCTACTTTTACGTAAGACAGAACCTACCAGATCAGACAAACCCCACCTAAGTCTAATTAAAACAAAAAATTCTTCCACTTGTCATGTATGTTTTGTGTCCAGATCCTGTAGCTTGTGTTTCTCTGGCAAGAGCATGATTGAAAATGGAAAAGTTACTGAATTGCGGTAAGCAATACACTTGTCAAATGACCCAGGTAATTTCCAGAAAAGACAGCGATTCCTTAGCCAGCCCCAACCACCCATGTCAGTAGGTCGTAGAGGTTGACACTCGGTTTTCACAACCAAAACAGCCATCACTGGACCAACCATGCTCGTTTCAAAAACAGAATTTTGTTTTTATCACTATTGATCAAATTACCTTAACACAACCAATAGTGGTGGGAAAGACTTTAATTTCATTATCTCTAAATAACTTAATCACATTACAAAGGTACAGCTAAGATTGAACTTACCCCCAGTTTTCATTCTTTAGGGTAGCAAAATAACTAGTCCATAGACGGTTGTTGTCTACATCAATGACAACAGCTGGTTTAGATTTTTATTTATTTGATCAAGAATCAGAAGTATTTGCTCTTATGATTTAGAAAAGTTATAGACTAAAAACCTAATCTTTTTTTTTTTTTTCAAGACAGCATTTCTCTGTGTAGCCTTGGCTGTCCTGGGCTCACAGAGATCCACCTGCCTCTGCCTCCATGCGTGCTGTGATTACAGGTGTGCATCATCCATGCCTGGCTGAAATCCTAACCTTATTAATTATTTTTCCTCCTTTTAGGGGGTTGTGCTTTGCTTATATTGAGAACCTAGCATTTACCTTCTTCACACACCCTGGTATGACTCCTAATTGATGCTCAGTTCCTGTCTAGCCTTTCTCTCTGAAACAGTTCTCTATGAGACTGTTAATGGAATAACTTGCCCAATTATGAAGTGAGGACCAGTAGATGTTGGAGCTGACTTCCTTCGTGCTCTTGCCCCCATTTTCTCTTTTGAAAAACGAAGCCTTTCTAAACTGACCTTTGGAAGATCTCTGACAGCCTACTGAAGCTGCCCGCGAACCATACTTGGAATCCTGGCCACTGTGATATCATTGACTTCAGAAAGTAAACACAAAGTAAATGTAAGTCCAGGTTTCAATCAAGGAACTTCAGGAAAGGCTTCAGACTCAAGTCCTTGGCTTTGCTTCTCGCTGTGAGTCAGAGCCAGGAGGTTCCCATTAAGGTGTATGTGAGCTGTGTATTACTCCCCACTGAAGTTGATCTGTAATGTAATGCTGTCAAGCAGCCAAGTTCTTCCAGCCATTCCTTGGTTCCATATTCAAAACATATCACTCTCTCATTAGCCCTTTCATTTGTAAAAAGCTTTGCAGTCTACTCAACAAGCCATAGTTACAGAGACATTTTGTTTTAGGGTAAAGTAAAACCCTTATGAAGTGAGTGTGTTACTCCTATTGTACTAGGACCTGTCCGGTTCTCACTTCCATCTGGAATGAGTCGTTGTGGGGGGAAAAACCCACTAAATGCACAGAATTATGCATGGGACACGCTTTGATATAGAGCAAAGCAATGGGTTAGTCAAGTTCGGGGAAATGTTTTTTCATAACCCTCACTGCTATCCAATTCTAGGGGACAGAATTCCTTATCCCAAGTCATTAAGCAGGAAAGAAACTGTTCAAATAAGCCAAAGTCATGCACGAATGGTAGGCGAATCTTCTCTTTGGCTTCAAACTCTCTTCCCCTTACCTCTGGCTTTCCCCTTTTAAGTGAGTCCCTGAAGAATTTTAGGAAATATATTTTGAAAAAGCATTCAAAAGGTTTAGTAGCCGAAGAGAAGAGTTAACTGCGAATCCCCTTCCCGCATCTCCTTGTTATTCTTCAAAAGCCACTTCTTCAAATGATAGCTTGTGAAGACGTCCCTCGTCATTAGGTCATCTCTCACCCTGGTGTGTCACCACCTTCAAAGATGAATGACCTGGTAAGAGGATGAAACACACTGAGGTTCAAACACTCCCATGGACAGATGGCTCCACACTGTAGCTAGGAGGTATCTTTCTCTCTCCTTTCCAATCCTGGTGCTCTGTGCTGAAAGGACAATGATTATTTCATTGACTCCAGAGGTGAAAAATGAAGAGTCAGGGCCGAGAAGAATTGGAACCAGGACATCTAATCACATGTTTCTTAGGAGAAGATAAAACAGATGAAGAAACACATAGAAAAAGAAACTCTTTGCACAGAACAAGAATTAACCCTGCTCTATTAAGAAACTCAAGAGTGTGTTACCACATACAGTCACAATAGCCAAGCTAGGAAATCAGCCTGGATGTTGGTACTCAGAGGAATGGAAAAACTAAACATGCTGTATTTACACAGTGGAGTACTATTTGGCCACAAAGAGAAATAAGATCAAGTCATTTGCAGAAAAATCAATAAAGCTGAAGCTAATCATGCTGAGCAAAATCAGGCAAGCATACAGAGGCAAGGAGCACATGTTCCGCTCACTTGTAGAATCGAGAAACAAAATCTGAAAGCAGAAGAGCAACTGATAGAAAAAGAAAACGAGGTGGGGAGAAATCAGGAGAGGGCATGAGGGAATGTACATTCTCACAAAGCACAATAAGTAGACTTGTACACATGGCAGAGAAGGAAATTATTCTGCAATTAATAACATTTAACAATTAAAAATTTAAAGTATGTATTATAGAGAGGCCTTCAGAAATTTCTATGTGTTCTTCAAATGGGTCTTTACGGTTTAAGTTCAGGGGCTGATGAGATGGCTCAGTGGATAAAGGTCCTTGCTAGCATTCTGAAGATCTGAGTTCAATCCTCGGTACCCATGTGGTAGAAGGAGAGATGCTTTCTCTTGCAAGTCGTCCCCTGACTTCACATACGTGCTGTGGCACATGAGCACTCCCAACACATAAGATACATGCGCACACACACAAAATAAATAAAATATTATTTAAAAAAATTAATTAAAGTACGGGTTGGGTAATTCTAACCAAAGAAGCTGAAGTGTGAAATATTCCAACATCTGAAACTTCAAGATGTGTTCAAGAAACCTTTACTTCAGAGTTTCAGATTAGTGAAGTTCAGCTAGCTACTGAAGTACCTGTATGTATTCACCAAGCAGAAAAGCTATGAAGGGTCTAAAGGATTTCAGGGAAGGGAGGCTCAGCTTGTGTTATTAATAAAATCCCCCGAGTCTCCCATTCCACGGAGATGGAAGACTCTTAGCAGAAGGTTTGCCCCACACCCCTGCCTTCTTTCTCTCTTCCAAAGCAGTTCGTGTAGCCCGACTGCCAGAAGGTGACAAATGGCCTGTCACTGTGTGGACTGCTCCCAGCAAACCTTGTTGTGTCCCCTTTTACTGTTTGCACATGCCATGCTTCTTCTATGGGACTGATGGTTTCTGAAAGCAAGCACTGTGTTGACTCACTCTAACAAGGCCATGCTATGGAGATTGTGTTGGAGAAGGTTTAGTGCCTAAAGTCAAAATGGAAAGGAAGCCAAGTGTGGTGGTCTGTGTCTGTAATTCTGGCACTTGGGAAGATACTTCTAAGTTCCATACCACCCTGGTCTACAGAATGAATTTCAAGTCAGTTAGGGACACACAAGACCCTAACTCAAAACCGCGCCAAAAAACAAAGGCTAAAATCTCCTGTGGCTAAAGCATCTTTGGAACTCTCTAAGAAAGGGACAATGTGGAGACCATCACTCATTTAATTCAACATAGGTTTCCTCTAGTGTCAGAGCAGACTGCTGTGCCCATCGATGGATCTTTGTATAAAAATTTATGTTCTATCATTTCCAGCTGGCCATCAGTTGTCCTGTGATTAGGTCTCTATGATAGACATTAGTTCTCATTCAGTGCTTCTCAGGTATGAGAATCTCATACTGAATGAGAAATAAGAACATTTATATCTTTTGTGGCATACTTGCCACAGTTGGAACTCTGTCATGAAAAGGAACCTAGGCTAGGAGTTCGAAAGAGAAGTGAGAATACAGAGAATGAGTTCCACATTTATTGGAAGGCTGAAAGAGCACAAGGGGCAGGCAAGCATAGGGAATGGTTTAGCAACCTGGATCTCTATTGCTTTGGGTCATGCACACTCTGTCTGTGTGTAGTGTGCCGGGCAGCCTATCTTCTTTACCTGCATGTGCTAAAGGTGTATGCTTTACCTGCACATACACCCCTCTCCAAACAATGCAGACAGTAACTGTGAACTCACATCGGTGATGAGCTGCATGTAGTACCTCTCTGAATAATGGAATAACTTCTCCTCCTCCAAAAAAAAAAAAAAAAATCAAACATGGATGGTTTCCATTTAAATACTTTGCCAATACGTATGGAAAAGCTGATCTGGCCTGAACTGGTTTGGGACAAATGAGCAGTAAGGCAAAACTCTGTTGTCAAATAAACTTGAAGAACAAACTCCTATTCCCTATTTCATGCTTGTGCATCATTCAAGGTGCATGAGAAGTGACATGTACAGAAGAAAACAATTATATGACCCCCCTCCCTTCAGGCCTTAAAAGGCTCAATGTTCTTGCTCTTGAATCCCATTGAACTCTTGATGCCTCAAACAATATTCAGGGCTTTTGACTATCTTTGCTCGTGACACCACTGCTGCCTAGCAGTACATTAAAGTCTTCTCTGTTGCTGTCTTTTTACATAATCTCCTTACTGAATTTGCAAGTCTGTGCGATCTTTTGTTTCAATTCCAAGAACCCAGCGAGACCAGACTCCAACCCCAACCACCAGGCTAGCCTTGCCATCAGGGGCATGAGAAGTGGTTATAGGTATTGGAGCTGGAAGATTGAAGGAGAAGACCTGATATTTCCTAAAGCCAGACACTTGGGGTAGAGGCGGGGTTCTCACACAGTAGATGCCCAGATCACTAAGATGGCTCAGAGCCTCTGAAGAGAACATTACATGATTGACACTAGAATCCAAGAGAAAGGATTGCACTATCAAACTGTGGAGAAATGCTGACTTCAGTCACATTCCTGTCCAGGTCTGGGGGGAAGGAAGCTGAGCAGACCTGAGACAGAGACCACCTTCTGCCTTTTACTCCTTCCAAATTGCTGCCACAGCTTCAAGCCGGTATAATCTACCCAGAGGCCCCCTAGCAATGAAGTCTGGGGAGTACAGTCTGTAGACCCCTGCTTCCAGAATAGAACACAAAAGTTGGGCTTGATCATTCTGAGATACAAAGTAACTGAGTCAAACAGACAGATGGTGTTTCTGATTTCTCTGCTCCTGCACTGAACAGGCATAGATCATAGATGAGGCAATTTTCACGTGGAAGAAACTTCTTTCGTACAGTTCTAGAGGCTGAGAAGACAAAGGTGTTGGCAGTGATATTTGAAGGGCCTACATGTGAGGTCGTAACACGGTAGAGAGCATCCAAGCATGATAAAAAGAACTTTCTTCATAACAAAGCCAATCTGCAATAACTAACCCACCCCCAGTAACAGCTTTAACTCATCCAGACAATACAGCCCTCATGAGCAAATAACATCTTAACACTGTCACAATGACAATTCAGTTTCAACACCAGTCCGGAAGGTGCATTCAAACCACAGCACTGCCCTATTTAGATTATTTTCTTTTCACAGTCTTTTGCCATAGTTAGATTCTAGTAAGCTAAATGTATGCATGATGTTAAGTCACCTCTTCTTGACCATCATTTTTATGGTTTGTATTCCCAATGTCCTGCTTGCAGCATGCAAGTAATGGAAATGTTGAATGGATGATAGATGCTTCTTTGATCCTGGTGGGATTTTCTCTGATTATTAGCCCTCTTTAATGGCCACTGAAAGCCAAGTTAGAGAAGACGTACAGGAACCCAGGGTAAACTCCGATGTAGTCCATAGATACTGCAAATTGCACCAGAACAGCCGTTTCAAAAAATTCCCTGGCCATGTCTGCTAACTTCAAATGTACTATTGAAAAAGTGCTGTGGTAGCTAGAGCTGTGCTTGCATAGCCTAAGAGTGACATCCAGTGGTTTGCTGAGGAGGGATGCAGAGAGAACAGTTTCCTAAGTTCAGACTCTACTGAGTTTGGGTTACAGACACTCCCTAATATCCCCTAGCTTTGTTCTAATAGCGCAGCTGACAGCCTAGTTTCTTCTTCACCTGCACGTACTGTGCACCCCTACCCCTCCTTGATCAACGCACCTAACAACCTTGGGCCCCCGCCTGCACCAAACAATGGAACAAGTTTCCCCTGACCTAGTGATCACCAAACTTGGATAGTCCCCATTTACACATATTTTCAGTTATGTCCAGGTACAAGAATCTGGGGTGAGACCCAGTCTGAACTGGTTTGGGGTATATGCACAAGGCAAAACTGCCCTCCAGTAATTTTTTTTTTTAAGGGAAAATATCCTTAGTTACTGTCTTATGCCTCTGAAGAATTGGGCATGCTTATGATTAAAAGCAGATGCAGTATGGGTAGGGACATGTGTGGCAGAAAAAAAAAAATATATGACCTAACCTGTCAATAAAATCAGAGAACCACCTACCGTATATTCTTTAGTACTCAACCCCCTCCTCCTATTCATGAAGCCCATAAAATGAAGCTCCAAATAATAACTGGGGTCGCTGAGAATCTTCACTCCCAGGGCACATTGCTCTCTTGCAGTATATTCAGACCTATCCTATAGCTTTTCTTTTAAAGTTTTCTAGATGCATTTTCAATGCATGCGTGCTTTTTATTTTGAAGTCCTTGAATCAGAAACCCCAAACTTCAAAACACCTGATCCTGGCTACAACACCAGCAACGTAACTTATAACTTAATCACGTCTGTAATACATCTGGAAATCTAATAATCCCTCCATTGTCAACATAAATAGGAACATAATACGTGAAACCTTAAACACAAAATCATTAGATTTACTTTGGGAAATTACGAAGTAGTGTTACCTAGTCATTGGAGACCTCACACGTTCAAGTTCATTCATCTGTTTTACTCTTGTAAACAAAAGCCTGTTCTCATGCTGGTGATATCTGCTGAAGGCATGAGCTAGTGGGCACAGAGGGAGAATGGAAGACAGCTATGTTTACAACTAACCATCAATGAATGCAGATGCAGAAGGGAAGTAAGATACATAGGGATACTCTAGGAGAAGTAGCCAACTCTAGACCTGGCTCTCAACACCAGACGTTCAATTATTTATGGCTCGAGTGAGTGTCGAGAAATCAGCCCAGACACTGGTTTGAGTTAATATATGAATGCTCCTCTGAGAAGAGAGCCTGTCTGTGCAGGGTTCCGTACAGAACAATACTTAGAGTTCAGTGAGTCTGTGCTCATGGTCCCAGGAGATTAGGCAACTCTACCAAGTTTCCCAGACAGCAGCTAAGGCAAGGAAGCCTGAAAGCAGTGAACTGTCAGCCAATAACTAAACTGCCTCAGATTCAAGATGGTGCTGCGTTCAACAACATGCTTCAGAAAGCTCACGGGGATTGTCACAGGTAGACGGGGGAGTCAGTTTTATTACATTATAGACAGAGTCGCAAAGTCAAATAATTAAATAACCAAGTCCATGTGTGTTTCGAATCTTCCCCCATTCTTTTCTCTCCATAAAAGAGTCAAAACAATAATTTTCTAACAGCTCATACTTATGTCAACAAGGAAATCTTTGCAACTTTGTTTAGATAGATCTTAGCCCGAAAAACATTAATTCAGAACTCATAGTGATTTGAATATGTTCTCTGGCATAAAGGAATTCCCAGACAAGCCTCTTCCCCATTTAATAATATTTTCCAGAAGCAAGACAGCAAAAGCGTATTTATTCATAAGTACAGAGCAATGACAGCAAAGGAAATCACGAGGTGGCTGCAGTTGGAATTGTTGAGAAACCTCTTAAGACTCTTCTTGATTGGGGAGCAGGATGCTGACAGTGCGGGTGCTGTGAGTACTGTAGAGCCACTGTAAGGTGTGGCTGGAGACTTGTCCTCGCTTCCCTCTACATAGGCAAACCACACAAGGCAGTGGGAGCTGATCTTCTACAGCATCTGCAACAAACCAGTTTGCGCAAGGTTTGCTTGAGTGGTACCTCAAAGTGATAGATGGAGTTAGCCTCCCTTGTGGGAATTTCATGCATGTTTCAGACCATGTGGAAACTGCAAGGGAGAGCTATAAAATCCATACCTGCTTACAGTGTTAAAATGTTCTTGACAGTGAGGTGGTGGACTCACCTTCTAGCAGGCATCAGGAACTTTCAGGAATCAAATCAAAGGGAAATAATTTTCAATGTTCAAATTCCTTTTTTGTTGTTTTGGTTTTTTAATTTGTTTGTTTTGAGACAGGGTTTCTCTGTATATCAGCCCTGGCTGTCCTGGAATTTGCTTTGTAGACCAGGCTGGCCTTGAACCCAGAGATCCACCTGCCTCAGTGAACAGGATGATGTCTGAAATGAAAACAGCAATGATACGCCATTCAACTTTCTCTTTTGTTTTTATTAATATGACTTAGCAATGACTGCCTGGCCAAGACAGGGTGAGGCAGATATTGCAATTCAAGTAGAAACTTATTCAATAGCGTTTTGTCTAGAGTTTTTTTATTTTTTTCCCCCAAACATGCTCTTGTTTCTAAGACTATTTTAATAGGAAACAGATTATGTCTTGGTCTAATCTGTCTATGCAAAAACTCTCACTTCTCACCTCCCTTTCTAGTTTATCATCCACAGGCATCCTGCCTGTGTGTTCTGCTTACTTAAGTATGGGCTTTGTTCTACCAAAAAGGAGCCCAAGAAATATGAAGTAAACCTGGGAATCCTCTAGCATTTGAAAGGCCTTCATGGCTTATTATGTGTCATGGCAGACCTGGTGATAACAGCCTGAAAGAGTATTTTCAGGAGAGCCTCCACAAAGTTTATTGCAAAGGTCCACTGCAACTCACTTCTCTTCAGCCCAGAAGGCCTGTCCTCAGGACTGCCCTGTCTCATACAAGCAGGAAGAATTTCTAGGGAAAGTGTTGACAAATCTGCAAGGAGGTCAAGGTTAACTTCCAAGAATTGAGTTCAACCCAGTGATAAGACTTTTGAATTAATTTCTTACTTCATGCAAGATGAGAAAGATTATTACTTAAACATGTAAGAGAAAGTTAAAATAAAGAAAAAGTGCGTTTAACTGAGAAAGTTTCATGATGTGTGTTTGTGTATTTATACACAATATATGTATGCATGTCTCTATATACACATATATGTATGTATGTATGTACACACAAGTATGTATTTATAAATATATATATATATATACAGAGAGAAAGAGATTGAGCTTGTAACAACCACTCCCTATAATACTTTATACTACCAGTTTACCTAAGGGACAAAGAACAAAATGCCACGTAAAATATTTATTAAAGACTCAGTTGAGAATAGATTATATTGAAGTATAATATTTTCCAGGAAAACAAAATTTAATTCTCCAACAAGCACAGGCTAGAAGCTCAAATTCTGTCTTTTCTAAAAATTATTATAGGATCAGATCCTCATAAAAATGCTTTCATTTGCATATCCAAATGAAGATCTCTCATGTAACTCCCAAGAAAGAGAAGGGTTCATATTAAGTATGATTTCATATTCTTGTAACATAGCCCCTGTTCACTCCATGCCTAAGGCACTCAAATATGAATCCCTGCTTGTATTTTCAGTAAATCAAGCCAGAAGACGTTGACTGCTCAGCAACTTTCAATTTCTGTGTTCAATTATGTCACCCATTTAAATGAAATGCTTAACACAGACATGTATGACCTTGAACAAATGGTATTTGTGTTGAGCATTGTTCAAAAGTGATTATGTTTAGTGGAAGAGAGAAAGGCAGCAAGATTTATCAAAGTAAAAGTCAGTTAATATTTTTACAAAAAAAAAAGAGAGAGAGAGAATTTAGGCCGGTGACACCTTCATCTACCTATAACAAGGCAGGGGTCAGCCGGGGTTCCTCTGATCACAAGAACAGGTACAAGGAGCTCTGCTGGAGAGTCTGAATGATCCAGAGGAGCTGGGTGTATCAGGAGATGGCACTTATAATCTGATGAATCTCAGATACATGCTGGCCACATTTGCTGTAAGATAGATAACATGCAAATGTAATAAATAGTATTTAGGGGCAAAGCAGCTGTGGCCTAACCAACTGCTCTGTGTACAAGACCAAGGAGGAGCATGAAACAGAGGCTGAGGTCATGGTATGAAAAAATCACCATGGCTTAGGGCTTGGCTAGCTTTTGGGTTCCACTGTTCAACCTGTCATGGACTGTTCTGAATTTCATCATGAGGAGAACAGATAACTAACCAATGCAACAAGTATCTTCCCACTTACATTGTCACAATTTAAATGGTACTGGACTTTTGACCCAGAGAGTTATTTTCAGGGCCTCAACTCTACGTAAGTATTTGCACACGGAAACAAAGGCAAGTAAACAAAGTTTTTCAATGTAATACTGTTTTTAATAAAGATATTGGAGCAACTTAACTATATACACAGAGGAATACTAAAGTATGTTATATTTGGGGCTGGGAAGGTGGCTCAGTGGGTAGGAACATTAGCTTCATAAGCCTGGAACTTGAGGTAAAATCCTTAGCACCCATGTCAAGAATGGCCATGCCTGTGAGTGCCTATACCCTAACACTCATTGGTGGCAAAGGCAGGCAGAACCCAGAAGCTTACTTGACAGGCAGCCTTGCTTCTGGTTCAATGAGAAAACCTTCCTTTCTTAAAGGAACAAAGAGAGCAAGACACTTATTGACACACATATATATACACACACGTACATGCAACACACACAGTTATGTACAAATGCATGCATACACATACATGAACACACAGACACACACACACACACACACACACACACACCAAAAGAAAATAAAGCAAACACAAAAGAATGTGATAGGCTTATACCAGGAACAAACTATAGTGTTTGAATCAAAGCCATCAGAATTACAGTTTGCTGCTTACTAACAATTTAAACTTGCCAAAATTATCTACATATCTAGTGATTAAGCTTCCCTTAAGTGTAAAATGATAGTGAGGTGTCATTCTTTACAGAGCTATTATAAAAATTATACAAGGTACCCTTAGTTAATTGCCAGAATAGTGACACATGCCAAATACTTAATTTGTGCCTACTTTGAACACACTGTTGTGTAATATTTAAAAAAGAGTAGAGTTCAGTTGTAACTCTTCATGAAAAAGAGACCTCTAAAACATGAGACCAAAAAATGAACGTAAAAAGGTATATGTCTTTGTCACTGTTCTACTGCTATAAGGAGACACCATGACCACAGCAACTCTAATAAAAGAAAGCATTTCATTGGAGCTTGCTTACAGTTTCAGATGTTCATTATCGTCATGGCAGGGTACATGGCAGCGTGCAGGCGGACACGGTAGCTGGAGAGGTAGCTGAGAGCTCTACATCCTAATTTACAGAGAGCAGGAAGAGAGAGAGCCACTGGGCTTGGACTTCTGACGCCCCAAATCTTGCCGCCAAGAACATACTTCCTCCACCAATGCTGCACCTACACGGCCACATGGCCTAACCTCTGTCAAGTAGCACCACTCTCTAATAGCCAAGCATTCAAATCTGAGCCTGTGGGGGCCATTCCTATTCAAAGCACCACAGGACGATATTAATTTTAAGTGCATGCAGGCGAACTTTTGTTTGCATAAATGCACAGAAGATAAATAGAAAGAATAGGTGAGGTCAAGGGTTATCCTCAAAGAAGCAGTTGAAACAATGAGGGGGAAACTTGGAAGGAGATCCTCCTTGTCTACTTCCATCTACTTTGCCACTTGGGGATGTGTTCGAGGATTATGGAATGGCATATTGCTGATGAGCCTTAAAAATAATACCTTTGTAAATATAACATATAGACAAATAAAGAAAAAAGAATAAGTAAAATTAGTATAGACAAATGAATGTTTACAATGTTGCAGTCAGGGAAGCTGGGGTTTTCAGTCCGTGTTCAGGGGTCCAACACAAAGGCCGGATGAGGCTGAATCAAATTATGTGCCTACTGAAGATGCTTAAGAGGGCCTCCCTTTCAAGGCCATGTCATGCATGAACTTTAGACCATCATTGATCTAACACTATGATGAAAATACGGCCACAAAGAGCCTGATTATTAGTAGAAAGTACAAGTTCAATGTCCTGAAATGCCCAATATAGACTTCTTTTCCCCACGTCTTTCTTAAATCACAAAATGAGCAATACTTTAATCTGTTTAAGTTTAAAATGCCCCAAGTGTAGTCTCTTAGAATGTAAACTGAAGTACTTTCTGGCTTTAGGAACGTCTCCTGAGAAAATTCAAACAAACAAACAGTTGACAGTTGGGGAGACCTTCATGGGACTTTCAAATACCTGAATAATAAAGTTTGTATTCTCAAAGGATCTTATAGGGGATTTATCCTCTTTCTTTTACAAGTATGGTTTTACTATGACCATTTGTAAAGTTAACTTTGGTTAGAAATGTAATATCTTACTTTTTCAGTTTTTTTTTAAATAAAAGCAAAAACATAGGTAAAAGGAAAACTATATAATTAACAAAGAAGCTGAAAACAAACTGTTTTCTCAACATAAAACAAGGGAACTATATTACACAAACAGGGGTTGAAAATAAATGTCAGTACACCACTGACCAAGAAAATTTTTAGCTGAAGCAAAGAAAAGGAATTTTTTCTTTTTTTATTAATTTTTATTTCATTATTTTTACAATTTATTTGCTTTGTATCCAGATTGTAGTCCCCCCTCATCTTCTCCCCATCCCACCCTCTCTCCCTCTTACCCACTCCTCCATCCTTCTCTCCTAATCCACTAAAAGGCGGAGTCATCCTTCCCTACTATCTGACCCTAGCCTATCAAGTCTCATCAGGATCCTCTTCCTTTGTGGCCTAGTAAGGCCACTCCACCAGGGGGGAAGTGATGAAAGAGCCGGCCACTGAGTCCATGACAGAGAGAGTCCCTGCTCCCCTTATTAGGGAACCCACATGGAGACTGAGCTGCCTATAGGCTACATCTGAACAGGGGGTCTAATCTTCTCCATGCATGGTCTTTGGCTGATCCATCAGTCTCTGCAGGTCCCCTGGACCCAGATTTTTTTTTTTGGCTTTGATGGTCTCCTTGTGGGCTCCCTGTCCCCTCTGAGTCCTTCTATGCCCCTCTTCTTCCATAAGAGGCCATGCACTCTGCCCAAAGTTTGGCTGTGAGTTTCTGCATCTGCTTCAATCCCCTGATGGGTGGAGACTTTCAGAGGACATCTGTGATAGTCTCCTCTCCTGTTCCCTTTCTTCCATTGCTTCCTGTATCTATCTTGTTTTCCATTCTTAATGAGAACTAGGCATCCTCCTTAGGATCCTCCTTTGTAGTTTAGCTTCTTTATGTCTGTAGATTTCATTATGTTTATCCTATATTATATGTCTAATATCCGCTTGTAAGTAAGATATACCATGTGTGTATTTCTGCTTCTGGGTTACCTCCTCAGAATGACCTTTTCTAGTTCCATCTATTTGCCTGTAGATTTCATGATTTCCTTATTTTTAGTCACTGAGTAGTATTCCATTGTGTAAATGTACCACAATTCTGTATCCATTCTTTGGTTGAGGGACATCTAGGTTATTTTCAGATTCAGGCTATTACCAATAAAGCTGCTATGAACATAATTGAACAAACGTCCTTGTTGTATGGTGGAGAATCTTTTGGGTACATGCCCAGGCATGGTATAGGTGGGTCTTGAGGTAGGGCTATTCCCAGTTTTTTGAAGAAAGAGCTAGATTGATTTCCAAACCCAGAATAGCTAAAACAATATTATACAATAAAAGATATTCAGGAGGTAACTCCATCAGAGATTTCAAGCTGTACTATAGAGCAACAGTAATAAAAACTGCATGGTACTGGCATAGAAACCAGTTAGTGGATCAATGGAATTGAAGACCCAGAAATAAACCCACACACCTACAGACACTTGATTTTTGACAAAAGAGCCAAAACCATACGATGGAAGAAAGATAGCATCTTTAACAAATGGTACTGGCCTAACTGGATATCTACATATCTAACTAGAAAAATGAAAATAGATCCATATTTATCACCTTGCACTAAACTAAAGTCTAAGCGGATCACAGACCTCAACATAAAAGCAGACACATTAAATCTGTTAGAAGAAAAAGTGGGGAAGAGCCTTGGTCTCATTGGCACAGGAGATAACTTTCTTAACAGAACACCAACAGCTCAGGCTCTAAAATCAGCAATTAATAAATGGGATCTCATGAAACTGAAAAGCCTCTGTAAAGCAAAAGACACTGTCAACCGAACAAAATGACAGTTTACAGACTGGGAAAAAAATCTTCACCAACCCTACATCTGACAGAAGGCTAATATCCAGAATATATAAATAGCTCAAGAAATTAAACACCAACATACCAAAAAAATCCAGTTTAAAATGGGATACAGAGCTAAACAGAGAATTTTCAACATAGGAAAATAGAATAGTGGAGAAACATTTAAAGAAAATTTCAACGTCATTACCCACCAGGAAAATACAAATCAAAATGACTCAGATTTCACCTTACACCTATCAGAATGGCTAAGATCAAAAACTCAAGAGAAGGTATTTTTAACTGGACTCTAAACTGGACGCTAAAAGAATTTATCATCAGCAGAAAGCAATACAGCAAGCTTTTTCCTGGAGACAGGGTTTTTCTGTGTAGTTCTGGATGCCCTGAAACTCGCTGTGTAGACCAGGCTGGCCTTGAACTCACAAAGATCCGTCTGACTCTGACTCCCATGTGCTAGGATTAAAGGAACGGGCCATCAGCCCCTATACAGCAAGCTTTTTAAGTGGAAGAAAATTGATACCATATAAAACAGAGCTAAAAAAAAAAAATCCAAGATATAAGACAGAGCAATGGCAAATGTGAAAATATACTATAAGTGTGTGTCTGTGTGTGTGTGTGCCTGTGTGTGTATACCTAAAATAGTAACTGAAATTTACTGTAGTTCTAAATTATATAAACTTAGAATCTCACACCTGGTCTAGTAAATTTTTCTCTCTTGTTTCATCTTTTAGATGAAATATTTTTATTATAGTATTTCTCTTCTTTTCTATCTTACTCTCATATATTTTTAACCTAAAAATATTTTTTTCTGGTAATTACAATATTTCTAATGTGCTTAAATCTGGTTTGAATGGTTTGCCATATTTCGAGACAAGCAAATGTTGTGAGAATGTTTGGGTCTACTTATCTCTCTCTTGCCTTGTTATTTTGGGGCTCTCGTGGTCAGAGACACATCCCACTGGACATATTTGCCCTTCTCCCCTCGGGTTACATTTTCTCCTATTGGTTTAACTTCAAAAATCCGTATTATTCCTGCTTTTAACGTTTTCTTTTTATTCTGTTCTTTATCTGCAGTATATTATAAACCTTGTCATCCAGTCCACGCTCCTCTTTTAAGAACAGCCTTATTGGTAAAAATGACATATGGTGAACTGTGCACACTTACTAAGGACAGTTTGGTGAGTTTTGACATGTCTAGGTAACATAAAACCATTACCACAGATACCCAACACATGGGAAAATTTCTTTGTGTTCCCATCCCGCTTCATCCTCTTAACTTCCCAAACCCATTCTCAGGCACCCTCTGACATGCTTTCAATCACTATAGATGATTCTGTTCTTCTAGAATGTTACATGAAAGGAAGGTACAATATGTACTCATTTTTGCCTGGCTGTTTTACTTGGCAGAATTATTTTGAGATTCAGCCATGCTGTTGCTTCATTCCTTTTTATTGTTCTGCTAAAGAGAATCCTATTGCATACACATAGTAAACTTGGCTTATCTGTCCATGTGTTGATGGACATTTTGACTGCTAGCATTGGGTATTAACAGTCTTTTTACTTTTAGCCACTTTAGTGGCTGCAAAGTGCTATCTCAGTGTAGTTCTCTTACATGCTTTTTGTGTACTTACTAATTCTGTCAGCATCCCTTGCTCATTATAAATTTCGTTGTTTGCATTCCTATTATGAACCACAAGAGTTCTTTGTTTACGCTTAATATAAGTCCTTGTCATATAGATGTTTAAAGAACTTTTTTTTTCTTATCCTGTTATGTCTTTCAAAGAAATAGATTTTTGGCTCAGTAGTTAAGAGAGCTTGCAGCTCTTCCAGAGGATCTGGATTTATTTCCCAGCATCCACTTGGTGGTTCACAACTGTGTGTAACTCCAGACAGATGCAGATCTGATTTCTTCTTCTGGCCTCCACAGACACCTGCACGCATGCATATCTACACACACAGACACATACATAAAACAGAAGAGATTTTTAAAAACATTACTAAAAGCTTTTTCATTTTCTGTACATCTCAGCAACAACTCACACTCTGAGAATTAGCTGAGTCTCAGACTCTGAGTTAACTATTTATGCTGTTATATGAACTATGATAATAGGTCTTCTGTGTTTCTACCAGTGAAAGATGAACAGAAAACCTCCCCTATGTCAAACAAAAAAACTATTAAGAACATTTCAGGGCCCCTTAGATCATTGTTATAAGAGTTGTTGGCTTCATAATGGAAGCCTCTCAGAAGAAATAGAGTTGCTATACACAAAATCTGCAACTGATTTAAAGTTAAGAAATTGTTGGCTCTAATTAGTAAAGCAAGTTCATCAAAATGTCACTTTAGGAAGGCTACCACCGAGTGAAGGCACTCTAAATCCAGTGCCGCCGCTGATGCTTCTGTCTCGTGAGGTCCTTGGGAGAGCATTTCGAATCATTACCAGGTTCCTGAAAAACTTATCTGTAGCTATCACTGATTCTCACTGAATATATCCTCTAAAAGCCTATTCCAAATATTTGCTTTCTGTATTTGTGCAAGAATACATAGTAGGAGAGTCTCAGAAGAGAGAGAAAGAAAAAAAAAGAACAAGGCAAAGAAGGAAAATGCTATGGTCAAGGACCAACTTCTGCCAAGTACAACCAGACAACACTTAGGAAATACTGTCAAGAACTCTCCAAGGAACACATCCACTAAACTGAAGATAACAACCTATTTTTACATTATACCATTAGAGAAGATAATGTGGAAAACACCTGCACTATGTTTTCTTTTACAGGTGCTTACTGCTCACAGGGCAGGTATCCAAAAACAAAAGTGTAAATAGTGATGAAAGAATTGATTTCTTAGTTTCTGAACTTTAAAAGCCCAGAATTTGGCCTGAAGAATAAAACAAGATTTCTCTCCTCTACCTACCTGCACTCAGACAAGACAAGTTTCTTAGGTGATATTCTTAATTAAAGAATAGTTTAGATCCAAGATGACTAAATGCAGTGAGTGATCCCAGACTGGATTAAAAAAAAAAAGAAGAATTGTGGGAACAAACAACTCAGTCTTTTTGTTTGTTTGTTTTATTGCATGCAGTATTAGTTTCTTACACGATTTTGTATCCCTGTAATAGAATTCAGGCATAAAGAAAAGAGGTAGGGTAAGTATGATGAGGCACATCTTTAGCGCCTAGCCACAGCTGCTTGGGGATCTGAGGCAAGAGGATAACCTGAACCCAGAAATTTAGGGCCAACCTGGGCAAAATGGCAAAAGCCCATATTGAAAAAGGAAAAGATCTCATCTGAATCGCAGTCCTGGAGGCTGCAGCCCACCCACAAGGCTGAGGACTAGAGGACTCCTCACTGCAATATGGTTAGAGAAGCAGATGTGGGCGAAAGAGACCAGGATCACACAGTGTGGCCTCACTTTAACAGAGTCCTCTCCCGACAAGTAAGACAATCTCAAGAGACTTAACCCCCTGCCAAACGGCAGGAGATAACTCCTTCCTAGAGTGATGATCCCATGACCCCGAACACTTTTTAAAGGACCCCTAATTTAACATGGCTACATAGGGGACCAGGCCCCAACATAACTTTTAGTGAGGACAAATAGCATGTAATTTTTAACTTCTTCTTATTATTATCGTGTGTGGAGCAGTATGTATGCCACGGAGTGTATGTGGGGGTCAGAAGACAACTTTGTGGTGTCAGTTCTTTCCATCTTTCCGTGGAGATAAATTACTATCTATTTCAAAGAAATACATAGTATGATTCAGGTAATCAATTCTTGATTCTGGAAAAGTGTGTGTGTGTTTGGATGTGCGCACACATGCGTGTTCACAGACAGAAAGACAAATGAAGTAATCAAGGCCCAACATAAACTATTTCTGTACCTAAATGATGGCTCACAAATGTTCCTTGTTAGTCACATATATTTCTTAAAGGTCCAAACTCTTCCACAAAATAGAAACAGAAGGAACATTACCAAACTCATTCTATGAAGCCACAGTCACCTTGGTACCTAAACCTCACAAAGACCCAACAAAGAAAGAGAATTTCAGGCTAATCTCCCTTATGAACATTGATGCAAAAATACTCGGCAAACCGAATCCAAGAACACATCAAAGGTATCATCCACTATGGCCAAGTAGGCTTCATCCTAGGCATGCAGGGGTGGTTCAATATACGGAAATCCATCAATGTAATCCACCATATAAACAAACTGAAAGAAAAAATCCACATGATAATCTCCTTTGATGCTGAAAAAGCATTTGATAAAATCCAACGCTCGTTTATGTTTAAAGTCCTGGAGCGATCAGGGATCTCTTGGTTTAGTCACAAAGGCCTGATTTTGAGTTGTTATATTTTATTTCCACTCAAGAGAATTGAGCCTGGATAGCAATGGTAAAGTTCGGTTTTTAAGAAAACCAAACAAAACTCTTGTACATCTGCATTTTTGTAGCGTGAGGCTCTACTGAGAAGCAACATTTCTCTCCAACATTCTGCTGGGTGTTAAGAAGGTAGTCAGCGCGTGGGGCATTGGTAATTTAACCTTTATTTTGTTCTCAGAGATCCCTTGTGATCACTACTAGTTGACTGGGGCAAGGAAAGAGGAGGCGGTCACTCACATTTATGAGTACCAAATGCAAGGACTCGGCTCTTCATCTTCTAGCAGACAAATTCCTCTTCTGGGGTGTGCCTCTTTGGTAAAATGGCAAACAATTTTAAACAGGGAAATATTTTTAAAGTAACATGTGCAAGGCTTTCTGACACAAGACACCAGCCTTGGTGATTGCAGCGTTCCCTTAAGCACAACCTTGTACACATGCTCTTCATATTTTGGACACATTAAGTTACAATTTTCAGTTTAAACTGTGCTTTAAATGCCAACCCTCTAGAAACGCCTAGACATATTCCTTGTAGTTTGTGTCACGAGGCTAGATCTTTACTTGGCAATGCTCAAGGTGGGGATTCTTACATCAAGATAAGAATCTCTTCTGTGCAGATTTTCAGTTCCTCAGGGATTCAAAGATCAAGTTGCTTAGAGACCCCATGGAATCTGCAGAAAAAGCAGCTCTCATCTTGACATCTGTAATTAACATTTTCTCTTATTCTGTAAATTCAGTTTGCTGGCAACTGAGCTGCTCTTTGGAGATGAGTAATGATCCTCCACACCGCATCCCACACTAATCTCCATCCCGAGTGTGGGCGGGGTGTGTGGAACTCTGGGCCTCTGTTTTGGGCAAAATGTCACACTCTTGCTCTTGGTATGCACTGCTTACAAACACCCGAGTTTCCATTCGCTCACTCTCCCCGTAGGCTTTCTAAACTAGGCTAACATTTGCCAGGCTCCCAAAGCTTTCTCTATTGCAGCCCAATGCACACACGCCCCGAGAGCGCAGGATCAGCTGGAGGCTGTGAAAGTGTCTGTAGAAAACAGTGCTCTGTGGAATGCAAAACTGTTGCTGGATCCTGCAGAGCACAATTATAAGTTGCCTCTTCCTCATTGTTCATTCAGACAAAAGTCAGTTAAGTAAATCCGAACTCCAGAAACACACAGGAAGTTTGTTGTGACTAAGACACATTCCAGTCACTCCAATCCCTACCCACACACTTATAACCGGTCTGAGATGCACCAGTGCCTGTATAACATGCCAAGCAATACCGTCACCGAAGCCAAAAGACAGCTCCTCTCTCGTCTCCCCTGGAAGGGGTCAAAGCTGAGGGAGAGAGTGTCAGAGACAACCTTCACTGATTGCACGAATCTTTCAGGAATAACTCTGGGCCCCAGTAACGTCACTAAGGGTGACATGGTAAGCATACAGAATGGATCCCATTCCCTCCAGCAAGCTCCTGAGAGGACAGAGGGACAAAGAACAAAATTAATAAAATAAACGATAGAGGGTGAAAAGACCCAAGAATCAAAACAGTGCGCTTTCATAGAGTTATTGGGAATGCACCCGATGGAAGGCTCAGTGACCATTCGAGCAGTGGTGACCTTTGAGCTGGGACTGATTCACAATTTTTAAGTTAGAGCAACATGTTTGAGTTTTAGGTTTTTTTTTTTTTTTTGGCTATAAGAAGGAAAAAAATCTCCCTCATTTAAGTTGAGTTTTCATAATATACCTCTTGATGGTTTGACTCAATATTACATCCTTGGCTTCTACCTACTTTGATTTTACGTTTCAGTTTAAAATGCCATTATATTACTCAGATTCGTTTTGGAGCTATAAGTGGCAAATCTAAACCCATTAGCTCTAAGTAATATAAAAATATCCAAAAGATGTTCTTGCAGGGACTGAGCTGGCCTTTCAGACAAAAATAATGAGTTCATTGCTACTCCAGCTGCCACGGGCTCACACATCTCAGCTGCTATCAGTAACCCAAATCATCCAACAAAATGACTCCTCAGATGGGCATGATGCAGAGCGGTTATGCAGGCACTCAGGCAGGCACTCTTACACCCAAATCCTCTGTGGATTCTTCAGCCCACAACTCCCCATGCTCAGGGTTAGGGGCAGACATATTTCTTGCCAGAAATTTCATCTGTGAGATGCTGTAGATTATTCTTCACCTAGCATTTTATACTTCATAGGCGTAACCCTGTGATGTATGGTTGGAGTCAAGAGAAATGACCACCTAGAGGTGACCCCAAGCAAAATTCTGCAAAGGATGACATAACCACCAGTCATGTGATCTCGTGATAATCATTTATTTATGTGATATCATGATAATAATTTGCTCTCTGTAAGTACCCATTTTTATATATGAAAAGAAGAAATTTAAGCACAAGAGTTCTATATTTTAAGATTCCATTAAAATGGCCAGGCAAAGGTGGTACATGCCTTTAATCCCAGCACTCAGGAGGCAGAGGCAGACAGATTTCTGTGAGTTTGAGGCCAGCCTAGTCGCCAGATGGAGTTCTAGGACAGCCACGGCTACACAGAGAAAGCCTATCTCAAATAAATAGATAGATAGATAGATAGATAGATAGATAGATAGATAGATAGATAGATAGATAGATAGATAGATAAAATGCATTCAAACGATTCAGACAATGTTTTTGCAGGGTAGGATATTAAGCATTAAAAAAAAAAACATTTGTTTAAATGCAAGAAGGAATCACCTCTGAGGCTGCTGAGTTCTGTATCTATTGGAAATCTGGTTGGCTGCACCCAATGAACAAGTCAACAGCAGCCTGAACAGACGAAGTTTTGTATTTCTCACATAACAAGAAGCCTAGAGTAGGCTTCATATAGCTCTGGCTCAGCAGCCCTTCAATATTAGGGTTAGCATATCTCCTATGAGGGACAGCTTGTAACTTTGGGTTCCCAAAATGGCAACTGTAAGAGCAAAATATTCATGTTTTTATAACTCAATGGATAACTGGAAGATTGGGGAGAGAGGCAGCAATACCAGCCAGGTTTGGTATTTCTATCTGGAAAGCATAGCATTTTAAATCTTTTAAAAAAGTGTCTTAATCATATGCGTATGGATGCCTTACCTATATGTATGTCTCCATACCACACACAGGCAGTGTCTTCAGAGGCCAAGAGACGGTGTTGTATCCCCTGGAACTGGAGTTACATATGGTTGTGAGTTGCCATGTGGGTACTCGGAGTTGAACTTAGGACCTCTGAGGAAGCAGGCAGTGCTCTTAAACCTTGAGCCATCCCTCAAGCTCCAGAATAGCATTTTATAGACATTGTTTGCTCCAGCCGCCGGTTTCTCATATGTCACATGGCAAAATGTAACTGCAGAAGAGAAAATCTTTATTTTGCAACCTAAAGAGTGGAGAGCTCAGTTTCTCCTACGTTTCCTGGATCAGCCAAACAACCTTGGCTATCACAATCAATTCAATACTATATGTTCATACCCATTTGCTTTACAATGATTAATCCTAGCAGATTTACTCAAGGTTTTTCCATAATAAAGATATATAACCAAAATCAAATGGCAAAATGATTGAAATTTGAGAAGATGTGGCTATAGGAAAGACGAAAAGGAAAGCTAATGTCAACTGAACCCATCTAAGGCCTCAACATTTGTCATAACTAAATAAGGCTAACAGTTGGATGATTTTTAAAATATGTTTTAGAACCTTCACAACAATATAACTTAGTGAATAAGAATCTTAGACTGTGGTGAGTTTTAAAGAAAGTAAGTCATTTCAAATAACTCCTTCTGTGGCACATCTGACACATTTTTTTCTAAGCAGTCTCGTATTTTCTTTCTTCCTCTGCGCCTTCTGTAACTGCTGGTTCTTCTGAAATCCATTCTCTTCTTTTGAACATATTCCTTTTCTTCATGGTTGTTGTGTAACAGCCATCATACAGGGATGGAGTGAGGAGCCCGGACCCAAGCCAGGCTGTCTGATGTCATCACAACCACGTCCTTTACCACTCACATAACCCTGAGCAGATGGCTCGACCTCTTTGTAGCTCAATGTCTTCAGTTATCAAATGAGATAATAATACCATCTATGCAGAAGATTGTTGTGAAAACTGAGCTAATTCTTACGATGCGCTCAGTATGTGTCAGCCAAGCAGCAGCACTAAATAAGTGTCAGCTATTTTTAGTGTGTGGAAATATGTCAAGCAGTTTTATTAATCCTGAGTGTGTGGGTGGGTATTGACATCTTTTAAATATTTGACTTTATAAATGGCTCATCCATGAATATCTTTGAAAATATATCTTTGACCAGTATCTTCCTAAGGATATAGTCCTAAGCAGAATTTCTGAGACAAAGGATGCCCACATTTAGAATTCTGCCACCCATCTCTACACTACTTCCAGAGAACGTGCTTCAGGGCATTCAGCTGCACTTGTTTTGTGTCTTGGCATTACTGTTCTTCCACACTGCTAAATAATGCCTTTGCCAACTTGGTCAGTAACAACAACAAAAAAAAGTCATTACTCCTTTAATTTACATTTCTTTGGTCAGTAAAAAAAAAATTGTAATGTTTAAAATGGATTTAATCATGCATATTTTTAATTATTTGATTATATCCTTTAGGGCTTAAATGATTTTTTTTTCTATTGTAGGCATTACTTGGCCTACATGCCCTATAGACTGAAGATGTCAATGCAATTTGTTTGATTTTATTTTTTTATTATCCTCATTGCTACTGAGTGTTTTACAGTTTGAAAGAAATACATAGCCAAGAAGAACAGTGTAAATGTGAATCTCCTAAGACATGCTTATTTGAAAGAATACTCAAAAAAAAAAAATGGCATTAAGGGGTGGTAGTGGTGGTACAGAAGAATGCCTCAATTAACGGGGCTGGATTAAGGAACCACACTCTTGACTGTTTTTATTTTCAGCACAGTTTTGTTTGGCTCATTATTATTTTGACTTGTCCCAAATCATTGGGGACAAAGCGATAGACTGTCCTGCCTTACATATTTGGAGGGAGCAGAGGTCACAGAACAGCAGTCTTTTCATAATGCTTCGTGGGGTTTCTTCCTCACGGGGGGTCTCTTCCAGGTGCATGTCACCTGGCACCTGACTGTGAAGCTCAGTTCTCACACTAAGGTCAAGGGTCAGGAAAGACACAGAGGGAACAGCTGCATCTCTGAAATGCCCTTCCCTGGCGATTTTTACACATGCCAGCACCAGTGTGTCAGGAAATGCCGGTTAGTCAGCATTACTTGATGTAATTGTTCACTTGTCTGTCAAAAACATAACTGAAGTGGGTGATCACCTATGATGTCAGCTACTGTGACATAGGCATAACACTGAGCTAAACAGCGTCCATGTTCTAGTGAAGCCCATGTTACAATGGAAGATAACAGTGAGTAAATAAGTAAATACAGCACAAGGTGGCATGTGCTGCTGTTACAGTGTATTAGGAAAGAGAGCATGTGAATGAGAACCTCTTTATTTAACGGTTTAATGATAAATAACTTTTATGTATCACTTTTATAAATAATAAAGTAATTGTCCTAGAGGCATTGTAATCTTCCAGTTTACCTGGGTTGGGTGCTGCCTCTCCAGCCCTTAATCCCTACTTCCTTTCATCCTAATTCTATAGACAACCGGGCACATGGAGTATTAGCAGGAGAAAAAGTAGCAACAGGAAAAAGATTGTCCTTCTCCAACATGAATAAGCTAATATGTGGTAAACAGAAAACAACATTCAAGCAGTGGGGTGAAATTTGAACCGGGGTAGCATTAACAGTCGACTCAAGCCTAATGCACTATCACCTAGAGTCTTGAAGACACTCCGCACCTCATTCCTCGGAAGCATCCAGACCTTCAGATAGTAGCAGCAATGGAAAGGAGCAGCTATGGTGCTCCTCTCAGGGCCACCAACTTCCTGCTCATTTTATCACTTAGGGCTTTGGGCCAAAGGAAGGTATAGGAGTGGGAGCTGCAGGAACATACTGACGCTTCAGAAGACACTGAAATATATCTGGCCAACCAAGAACTGGTCAAGAACCCTTAAAGCTGAGATCCAGCTGGAAGCTTGTGCCAACAGTCCCTACTCTTTTGAAAGCAGCTGTAACAGTAACAGCAGTGAAAGCAAATGCCTGGCAAACATAGATAGAGTCTTTGGCAGTTTAAGAGTCAGCCCGGCATCCCTGGGGATTCAAATACATTCCATCAAGAACATTATCCTGTATCCCCACATTGACCAGCCCATGACTCCCTAGTGCACAACTCCCTATTTAGGCAATTAAGGGCTCTCTCTCTCATGCACTTTTCCTAGGGAGACGTCCTACACATTTCATCAGATTTTCAAAGGCTGTGACTAAGAATGACTGTCTTGGATCCAATACCAACATACTTTAGACTATACGGGAGAACAGCTACTTGAGTCACAGAGGCAGTTAGTATGAATACCATAGATCAGGATTTCTCAACAGATCATAGCACACTACCATGCTTCTTCACAGTAATAAAGTTCCTGTGCCTTCTAAGTTCAGTTCTTTGGAAAAACAATGGTAAAAGCCTCACATTCATTACATGAAGATCTGGCTTAAGCATTTAAATAATTACTGTAGCTTTTCAGTTTCATGAGGTCTAGGAGGACCCAGGGTAAGATGATCAATCCTCACTCAGAAAGGCAAATGGGATGGACACTGGAAGAGGAAGAAAACAGGAAACAGGACAGAAGCTTACAACAGAGGGCCTCTGAAAGACTATACCCAGCAGGGTATTAAAGCAGATGCTGAGGCTCAGAGCCAAACTTTGGGCAGAGTGCAGGGAATCTTATGAAAGAAGGGAGGGATAGAAAGATCTGGAGGGGACAGGAGCTCACAAGGAGATCAACAGAACCAAGAAATCTGGGCCCAGGTGTCTTTTCTGAGACTGATATTCCAACCAAGGACCAACCTAGAACCCCTGCACACATGTAGCCCATGCAGTTCAGTATCTAAGTGGGTACCCTAGTAAGGGGAGCAGGGACTGTCTCTGACATGAACTCAGGGGCTGGCTCTTTGATCACCTCCCCCTGAGCGGGGAGCAGCCTTACCAGGCCACAGAGGAAGACAATGCAGCCAGTCCTGATGAGACCTGATAGGCTAGGGTCAGATAGAAGGGGAGGAGGGCCTCCCCTATCAGTGGACTTGGAGAGGGACATGGGAGAAGATGAGGGAGGGAGGGTGATTAGGAGGGAATGAGGGAGGGGGCTACCACTGGGATACAAAGTGAATAAACAGTAACTAATATAAAAAATAAAAAATACTGTAATGACTATGCTGTCTATTCATTCATAAAAACCCACCCAAACTTAATTACTTAGTGGTGATACCTGTTCAATATCCTCTGTGGTCAATGTTATGATCAAGTTCAGCTGAAGCATTGTTTTGTCTAGCAACTCATTACACATCACATTTTGGTATGGCTGTTGAGACAGTGCATCACTATATAGCCCAAGTTGGTCTCAGACTCAAAATTCTCATGCCTTAGCCTCATGAGTGGCTAGGTTTCCAGACTCACAGGAGTAGCTAGCCTACAGAATGGAGTTTGAGAAAGAGATTCCACCTCCTACTACAATGAACGACAGGTCACTTTGCAAAGGGGCCACATAGAGGGGGAAAAATCACATTGGCCTCCTTGCAAGCAATCTACTACAGCCACATACTCAAGAATTTATGACTAAAAGAATTTGGTATCTGTGGTTTTCTGCAAAACATCCCAGAAAAATGTCGGTGAGGAAATAGATGGAATAAAATTAGAAAACATGGCCATTATCGAAGGCCAACAATGGGCTTGTGGAGGTCACTCACATTAGCTTCTCTGCTTTTGTGTGCATGTGTAACTTTTAAGATAAAAGTTAAATTATGTTAATACATGGCGCCAATTCATTAAACTGTTATTTTCTCTAGTTTTACATATAAATAGAATGCGATAAAGGGCCATTATTTACAAAGGCTTCATGAATATTACAATGTAGCTCTGCCGTGTAATATAACTATATTATTTACCATATGCCAGCCTCTTGCTCACCACAATGCTATCTCATTGGATGCTCACATTGCTCTGAGTCAGGGGCTATTATTTTTGTGCCTCGGGTAAGAAATACTAGGAGGATGCACAACATCACTGAATTAGTAATAAAAATCTGATTTGGACCCAAGAAATGGGTCCACCCCCAACCCTCTGTTAAGTGAATCTGAAATTAGAACCAAGATTGGTAAGGCTGTTAATGGCAGGAACTTATATTTCATAGTGCCAGCCTGGGAATTTCAGAGCTAATGTTTCCTCTGTGGTGTTCCTCTAGTGACTAGTCTAAGCCTGTCTGGGTATGTGTTCCCCATATTGTAGGTTGAACGGACCATAAAATCTCAAAGACAATCGGGTATCTGGATGGATTACCTAACCCATTTTCTACATAAGGAACAACACTATTTTTTTCACTACATAATACAGTGTGTTTGTGCTTTCTCAAACAAAGGGCATTATGAAAGTTTCTCTCTTCTTCAAACATCAATAATATTTTAAATCGGTTACAATTTGTAAAACTGCTCTACAATACTTCTCAAAGAAGCGAAATCTTGTAGTAAAGTTTTCCCTTAAACTTCTCTTGTAGAACATCTCCATTGTGACTCTATTTACATTAGGCCAAGAACTTCAGGGTTCCAGAAGTGCACAACTTGTAGGAGGAAAGCAAGAAGACCAACAAAAAAAGGAAAAGATTTTTGACTGTTAAAGTCTATTTCTAGGAATGAACCAAATGCAGTCTGGGTTTTGTCAGCTACCCTTGATTCAGAATGAAGATGCTGTAGGCCCCTTCTAGACACTTTCCTGCTTCTGTAACTGAGCAGAGATGTCCCAGCCATTATTCACCATCCCTAGTCTGAAGAGAGATCTCCCCAAAGAGTAAACGTCACCTGAAGACTGGCCTAAAGACTCCTTTATCCACCTCAAGCACTGTGTCAATGCCCATCATGACTGCAATTGTGACTACCTATTCAGACTAGAGAGTGGAGGGAGGGAGGTAAAAGAGGGAGGAAAGGAGAGGAGAAGAAAGAGGAGGAAGAAGAGAGACAGAAGGCGCACACACACACAAAGGGGGGAAGAGAAAGAGAGGAGGAGAGAGAGGCAAATTTCTTACTTCTTAATAACCCAAGTCTCAAACTCAGTCAATTACAGTAACACATAAAACAGTCAAATATTTAATTAAAACTGTTGGAACTTGACCCTAAGTACTTGTAGCTGCATTGTATCAGGTTTCCCAGGAACAGAAGTCATAAAACACATTATTTATAAAGAAGTATTTCCTCCCCACCCAAGTAAACTCTTCCCTTGGTAACCAAGCAGCTGTTGCCAGCCACTGGGGGAGAGGGTGGGCACGAATGCTCACTTTCCTAACCACTCTATTCTCTGGAGGCAAAGGTATACCAACTCTTCAATTCTTCTTAGCTTTCAGACTATCAGAGAAAATCAAAGTCCATTTTAGCATGGCTGAGTCCACTGGCTATATTCTTTGAAGGGGTCCTCACTAAGAAGGGAAACCACTGGGATTTCTACTTTAAAGTCGGTGTTGCTCAGCCTGGAATGTACTCTAGGTCATGGCTCTTAGTGTATGGCCCTTGCAGTCATGGCCACCGTCATTTTTCTTTCGCCGTGGGAAAGTGTCAGGTCCTTTTTCTCTTCGTGTGCATATTTGAGTCACAGGAAACGGACTTCACATTCGAGAATGAATGGGGTGTGAGAATTTCACAAAAATGTTTCACGGTTTTATCAGACTTATTTTCCTTTGTTGATTTTACATAGATGCTTAAACATTCCAACTATTTAAAAAGCGATGTGGATTCCATAGGGGGAAAGACACAGAGTCAGGGAAAGGAATAAGTGGAGGAACCATCTATAGTTATGCATCTTTCCCTCAAAATATGAATTAGAATGTTTTCATCACTCAGGATCACCTTCCTATTAAAAAAAAAAAACCAAACAAACACTGGTGTAATGGCTCATAATTTCATGACAAAATCTTGTTACTTAAAAATAAAAGTATGCGATGTTGTAATTCTTATTGCAAATAATGGTTATTGAACTCAGCTGCAGTAGAGACCAGAAAATAAACCTGAAATGGTACTACAGGCCATTAAGGATAATAGAAGTAACATTGGCTTTGCTTAAAGTCAGAAGATGAATTGAGGGTTAAGTTCTGACATTAATCCACAGTGTGACCAAGGACAAAAGTTTTACCTATGCCAAGTAGTTTAATATATAAAATAAAGAGCGTAGACATCATCCTGAGGCCAGTGCTGACATCTGATGCCAAGTGGCACAAATTCAATAGCTGAGTGCCTTGCCAGATTGCTTACACACTGGCAAACACTTCAGATTTTTCAAGTCATTAATTCTGTTCTTTGCATGTTGATAAACTTGTCTTAATGACTACTTTTATCCAATCAGTGAAAACATGGGCAAAGAAGAAAGCCTACTTAACAACTATTCTGTTGGAGACAAATTCATGCTGTAAGCAGATTAAATTGAAATATGACAGAAATGATGAGTTTCTTCCTCAAGCAAAGTTACCAGATAACCTGTAACAATACAAAGAACTACATTTGTGTAGGAAAGACTCATAGACTCAGCTTGGGCGATAATGAAGCAATACTTTAATCTAATCTTGCCTCACCACAAAGATGGCAAATTCAAATACACATAGAAACCCCTGCATATAATATAATTTCTCCTTATATCTTACTCATTTCGCTGAAGGAGCAAGCCCAATGGAGGAGGCAGGAGTGAGCGAACTGGAAAAAGTACATGGAGAGCAGTAATAAGAGCTAGTGAGTTATTGTCACAATGAAGGTGGGCATTGGGGTAGGATTAACAAATATGCTGAGCTTCTGAAAGTAAGCTGAAAATCTAGACTGTGTGTGCATGGTCCTAATTTTGCTCAAATATTCTTCTTTCCCTTGCATTGTGAATGGGTAAATAGAACAATGTAGGGTTACTATTTTGCACACCTCTCAACATACATGAAAAACTCAACTCCCTCATTTTCTGTAAGACAAATTACACAGACAACTAATGAAACATTAAAGCAGGAAGTAAATGACCAACCTCAGTGTTTATATCTGAGAAGATGGGTTTTTAGAAGCTTCTGCAAATCACTTTAAGTCTGTTCACCTATGAGTAGCAAACACTCTTTTTAAATTTTAATTCTAATTTTTTATATTAATTATAGTTTGTTCACTTTGTATCCCAGCTGTAGCCCCCTCACTCATTTCCTCCCAATCTTACCCTCCCTCCCTCTCCCATGCCCCTCTCCAAGTCCTGTGATAGGGGAGTCCTCCTCCCCTTTCATCTGACCCTAGCATATCAGGTCTCATCAGGACTAGCTGCATTGTCTATTAAACACTCTTAATAATAGATAATTGGACTGTCTTACCTGGATGTGCACAAAACAGGTAACTCTTTGCTTTTTAGAATTGGCATTCTAAAAGTTTTATTAATTTATGCAACTTTCCTGAGCCTGAATTCAGGCTGAGCAATTATCCCAAGGTCTCTGACCATCCCTCTCCCACAGCTAGAGAGGAATTAGGAGCACAGCTAAAAGGGATACCTCACTCCCCTAAGGTGTGAACATTATGGCACTGGCCCCTCTCTCGTGTTCCTATAAAATGTCTGTGCAAAATGGGCCCAGCTGTTTTACAAATATGTCCCAAGATGCAGGCCAGCTTCCCCCTTTCTTACTACCCTTTTCTTTTTTCTAACGGTACACATTTCCCTCTCAATATCCAATGCTTTGTGAAAAACAATGCTGCTAACGGGTTGTAAGTTAACAGGCTTCACCTGCTGTACTTCTCTCCATGGACAAGCTTGGACATGGCTCTACCAAGGGCAGCACGTATCCAGTGACAGGTAGATTAAGAATTAGAGTGTGCACAATAAAAGTCAAGCCTGAAACCACAGAGCAGGTTCAAACAATATGTGGCAATTCCCTCAAGGTCAGAGTGAAGGCACTGGGAGCTGTGAGCTGTGGGTACAGGCATCAATTCTTACGTTCTATCTATGCACATGACAAAACCTCCCATTTCCTGCACTTCTTGAGAAAATGAAAACAGAGGTGTTCATGGGGGATTTCAAGCTTATTTTTAATTTCCAAAGTGCTGATCTTTTTTTGGGGGGAGGAGGAAGGAGGTGATGCTAGTGACTAAACCGAGGCCTTTACAGATGTGAAGCACACACTCCACCCCTGGTTTTTTTACATACCATCATTACGTACCATCAGTTGGAAGGGAAAGAACTCTAACACAGACTCCGACCCTGAAATCAATGATGCAATGCTCTCCCCAACATTAGTTCAACCACTGACTTTTCCAAGGAATAACCCATGCTCTCTTACCTTGTTAGCACATACGTAAAAACAGTATGCTGATTAAATTTGATTTTCAGATAAATGGTAATTTTGTATTATCCATTCCAAATACTGTATGGACTCACTTATAAATAAACAAAACAAACTCTGTTTGGCTGATACTGAGCCTCTATTTTATTGGACAAAGTCTTCAATGGAGAGTGAATAAAATGGCTGGACATTAAAACTGAGAGATCTTAAGAAAAGTCAACAATCCATAACTTCTATAAAAATAACTAGTGAGTACAAATTCTGACCATGTATGAAGCTCTTAATTGCCAGAAAAATACTGAGGGACTCATATTGCACTACCTCCTTAAATGACAGTAGAGTCACTGGAAGCGGGCGTGTTGTAGCAAAACATTTTTGATACTTAACTGTATCCCTTATGTAATGGATCAGAATGGGACTTTTAAAACTGCTGCTCTATAGTACAACTTAAGATCAGGGATGGAGATACCTCCAGAAGATCTTTTATTGTAGAGGATTGTTTTAGCAATTTTGGGTTTCTTGTTATTCCATATGAAGTTGAGAATTTTTCTTTCCAGGTCTGTAAAGAATTGTGTTGGTAATTTGATGGGAATTGCATTGAATCTGTAGATTGCTTTTGGTAAGATGGCCATTTTTACTATGTTAATCCTGTCAAGCCATGAGCATGGGAGATCTTCCCATCTTCTCATATCTTCTAATTCTTTCTTCAGAGACTTGAAATTTTTTTCATACAAGTCTTTGACTTCCTTGATTAGGGTTACTCCGGGGTACCTTATGTCATTTGTGGCTATTGTGAAGGGTGTTGCTTCCCTAATTTCTTTCTCAGCCCTTTTGTCTTTTGTATACAGGAGGGCTACTGATTTTTTTGAGTTAATTTTGTATCCGGCCACTTTGCTGAAGGTGTTTATCAGCTGTAGGAGTTCCCTGGTAGAGTTTTTGGTCTCCACAAGGAGAGCAACAGAACAAGAAAATTTGAACACAGGGAACTTCCCAGAGACTCATACTCCAACCAAGGACTATTCATGGAGATAACCTAGAACCCCTGCACAGATGTAGCCTATGGCAGTTCAGTGTCCAAGTGGGTTACATAGTAATGGGAAGAGGGACTGCCTCTGACATAATCTGATTGGCCTGCTCTTTGATAATCTCCCCCTGAGGGGGGAGCAGCCTTACCAGGCCACAGTAAAGGACAGTGTAGCCACTTTTGATGAGAACTGATAGACTAAGATCAGAAAGGAGAGGAGAACCTCCCATATCAGTGGACTTGGGGAGTGGCATGAATGCAGAAAGGGGAGGGAGGGTGGGATCAGGAGGGGAGGAGGGAGGGGCTTATGGGGGGGTACAAAATGAATAAAGTATAATTAATAAAAAATTAAAAAAAATAAAATCTTTACTTATAAAAAAAAATAGAATGGGACTTTTTGTAAGAATCTGTGGATGGTGACAAACCACTGAGCTACAGAAGCTGCAGAACTCAATGGTATGGTAAAGAGTATGTGATTGCTTCCACGTAAGAGTCTCAAACTCTTCCACACATTGAATTCATGTGCAGATTTAAACATGATGCTGGCACATTCTGATTTAATTAATAGTGGGTATGGACTGTAGGCATTAGGAGCTGCCAATACTCTAGTGAAAGTGTTTCTGAGGCTCAGCAAGGTTTAGAAACCACTCTTAGGATGAACACTGACTAATGACTTTTGTGGGAACAGAAGTGAAATCTCTCTAAGCAAATGATAAAACCAATGAGATATCACTTTTCAAACCTGTTTTTTCCTACATTGCCTGGGAGACTCAAGCCTTATAACTTTTGTTATAAGGATGTCATTTTCAAGAACTTTCACCTATTTGTAGGGTGCATATTAAACTCCTTTACCGGGAATTCTGTGGCTCAAATAATGACCACACAAGAGATTTCTACAGCAAAGTGCCTTGAATCACACAGAGTGATGGCTGTAGAATAATGTGACTGACAGTGTGCACGACAGAGGACTTCAGCAAGTCTAGTCACCGAGCAGAACTGTAGCCATCATAAGGCCACAGTAATGCATTATTCATGTGTCACAGTGATGCTGGAGAAAACAAACCCATTCTGTCTGTCATGTAAATGTATCACACATTCAAATACATATGGTGAATGCTCCTTGATAAATGACCGTGTTTGGCTTTATGTGTTTACTATACTAAAGTTTCTATAAGCATTTTCGAGTTCAAGTCTATTTATTAAGTAACAATGATGACAATCTCAACAGAGGTTGGAGAGATGGTTCATGAGTCTGTCTGTCTGTCTCTCTCTCACACACGCATACAAATAAAACAAAACATTAAAACCCAACAACCTTTGTTTAGGCCTGGGGGCATGGCTCAGCAGATGTGCTGGCTTAGCGTGTGCAAAGCTCTTGTTTCAACCACCAGCACTGAAAAGTAAACCATTTAGAAGTTACTGAAAAACTGCATGCTTTAGACTGGCAGAGGCCTTGTGTAGCACCTGCCCTCCTTCTCCCTGGGATAAGATTTCACTACACAGCTCAGGTGGGCCTAGCTCTCATAAACCTCTGGCTTTTGTTTCCTGAGTGCTGATACCATAAGCATGTTCTACATCTATTGACTATACATGTTAACGTCAAGAGAGCACATCGCACGATTGGGCTGATGGTTTGGGTTGAGTAACTGCAGTCTGTGTTCATTCGTAGGCAAAATGACCATGGTTCTCAGAAGGTTTTTACATTGCTAAACAATGGAATAAAGAAAGCTTGGAAACTCCACACGGACTTAAGCAGAAGCCACACTTCATTCCTGTGTGGCGACTGCACAGCAGGGAGATCTCACAAACAGATGGACATGAAAACGGAGCAGTGTAAACCTCCAGCCCAGTTCGCAGGAAGACAGAAAACAATGTGGGCTTTGCTAATTTAAATGCAGTGATAAGGGACAGCAACCTTTCTTGCAAATTGCTAAATGCACAGATCCTGGAACTGTTTGTCCTCTAACATTTAAAAGGTTACTAACCCTCAAGAGATTTCTCAGCCCTGAGCTAACACGGAGCGAAAAGAGCCTAACTTTAGTGCCAAAAGCTCATAGCTCTGAATTTCCAAAGCAGCACGAATTGTGGGAGGATACGGGCCCTTTCCCAGCTGCTTGGGAAATCTGAGAGCTGGAAGAAGATATGACTGTCAGAGAAGACACCTGATGGGTTCCAGAACTTCATTTCAGGGAACTATTTCGAAAGACTGACCGATTTATCAAAAGTGGCCACATACAGCCAGCAACACACAGTATCTGGTGGGTGGTTGATGGGATTCATTCGCAGTGAAGCAATGGTCCCAGCACCCTGCCAGGTAGTGGAGACTTAAGTACAGCCAGTAAAGAATGATTGGAACAAATAAATGAGCACATCTCCTAACAGAACTGCTTAAAGTTTTATCATCAAGGCCGGAAAGGGGGAACCTACATGGTGTGTACATGCCCACAAGACAACACTTCGTCATTCTCATAGTTTGGGAAAGCTTTGGAAACAAAAGACATTGTCTTTAGGAAGGAGACGGACCATTCTCTAGTACTTCTCATAGTTGTTTCTGTGTCTTCTTACTTGCCGCATTGAGCATGCCATAACTAAGGGAACTTAAGGGTTCTGAAATGATATACTCCAATATTTTCTAGTTGAGAAAATGAATAGCACATGTCATATTTGTTTAAAGAATATAAATAAACCTGTCCATGACCTTGATAAAATATTAGAAAACTTAAAGAGAACATAATACACAGAGTTGATATTTACACAGTGAGTGTGTATGTATATATATATATATATATATATATATATATATATATATATATATATGCCTTAGCCTAGGGTTCTTTGCTTTATGGGCCTTTCCAATAGGGCTAGTTTGCCTACTACATCCTCAGGTATATTGAAAATGCTTGATAGAACTGGAAGTCCAGCACAGTGATAGAGTGCTTGTCTGTAATGTGAGGGACACTGGGTTTTATCTCTAGTAAAACAAAAATGAGAAAAAAAGGTAAAGGAAGAAAATGAAGAAGGAAAAGAAGGTAGGAAGGGTTGTTAGCATTACAGAAATAATATAAAAATACAAATTTTTAATGAAGAAATAGCTTAAGTAAAGGGTGCATATACTGTTTTGGTGAAGGAAGCAATTAAGCTTCTGAGTTATCAAATACCCCTGCATATTTACTTGGTGTACAGAACAAAAGCTACTTAATGTAAGATAATTAATAAATGTTTGGCATATAAATCTTTGGAAGATTTGTTGATCTCTCAGAGAGCCAAGAAATTATAGATTCTCATTTAAATGAATTAATCTGCATTAATATTAGTTATGTGTGTTTTTAAATTTTTTTCATCAAACTTAACTTTAAGTCTTAGCATGATCCAGTCACTGTTACAATTACTGGCAAAAAGGAACTGTAGTGAGCAAACTAGATAAAGGTCTTCTCTAGGTTCAAAAACTTCCAGTTTAGTGCTGAAGGCAGATGCAAATTACCACAAACAATTCATGTTCTAAAAGGTAAGCACAGGGTGCTATGAACTGTATATAGGAGGCAAATACCAGGCTAAGAACCCAAAAAAGGGTCCAAGAGGGTCTACTACTTGGAATAAAAGGTAGTCTTATTGAGAACAACTATTACTTATTGATTAAAAAAAAAAAAAAAGCTTGCTCATTTACGTTCACAGCTATTTGTTAAGTTAGGTGCTTTGATTATCCCCAGGGAAATAAATGGAGGCTCAGGCAGGCAAGCACTTGTGACTGTCACTAGGTTGTAATACAGAATGCACTTCAGTGTCATTGCTAGATTCAGAACATGCAGTGTTAGCTTTTCATCTTTTTATATATTATAGTCTTAGCCATTAGTCATCTGGCTTCTTCAGAGAAAAGTATGAGGCAAATGAATTAAGTAGAGGGAAAGAAAGACTATTGCAGTTAAGGTAGAAGCATGGTCAGATGCTTAATATTGCAAGCTATTGGTGTGTGTGTGTGTGTGTGTGTGTGTGTACACACACGTGTACAGGTATGCATTTGGCCAATCTAAGCAACACTACCAAGTAACATCCTCTTCTAACAGCAGAATCTCATTTGTATGGAAGAAGGCCTCTTCACATAAAATATTTGCCAAGACTGTCACCTAGTGGCAATAAGGCAGAATATAAACTGAATTACAAAACAGTACCTAGCTGCTTACCTAGCTGCTTCAATTTCCTTTTCTAATGTGTACATTTCCCATTCCCAATAGTTTTCCCTATAAATAAAATATATTAAGACAGACCTCGGAATAACATATTCAACTTTGTATGGAAAACTAAAAATCCAGGATAGCCAAGACAATTCTGTGCAGTGAAAGAACTTCCAGGAGTATCACCAGCTCTGATTTCAAGCTGTATTGCAGCACTATAGTAATAAAAACCTCACGGTATTGCCATAAAAACAAACAGGTGTATCAGTGGAATCAAATAGAAGACCCAGAGGTAAATCACACACCTATGTACACGTGATTTTTGACAAAGGAGCCAAAATTATACCATGGAAAAAAAGAAAGAATATTCAACGAAGGGTGCTGGTCTAACTGAATACCAGCATGTGGAAGAATGCAAATAAATCCATTTCTATCACTATGCACAAAACTGAAGTCCTAGTGTATCAAAGACCTCAACATAAAACCAGATACACTAAACTTGATAGAAGAGAAAGTGGGAATAGCATTGGCACAGAATTAGGAGCCAACTTCCTGAACAGAACACCAATCATGCAGGGACTAAGACTGACAAGTAATGAATAGGACCTCATTAAAATAAAAGGCTTCAGTAAGGTAAAGGATACAATCAAAAGGACAAAACATCAATCTACAGAATGGGAAAATATCTCCACCAATCCCTACCTCTGACAAAGAGGTGATATCCAAAATATATAAATAACTCAAGAAATTAGGCATCAACAAACCAAATAATCCAATTTAAAATGGGGTACAGCTCTAAACAAAGAATTCTCAACAGAGGACTCTCTAATGTCCAAGAAGCTCTTAAAGAAATGTTCAATGTTCTTTGTCATCAGGGAAATGCAAATCAAAATGACCCATCAGAACAGCTAAGATCAAAACCCGAGTAACAGCTCATGCTTGTGAGGACTGGAGCAAGGGGAGCATTCCTCCATTGCTGGTGGGAGTACAAACTTGTACAGCCATATTGGAAATCAATATGGCAATTTTTCAGGAAACTGGGAATCAAGACCCAGCTATAGCACTCCTGAGCATATGATCAAAGGATGCTCCAACATACCACTAGGACACTTGATCAACTATGTTCATAGCAGTTTTATTCATAATAGTTAGAAACTGTAAACACCCTAGGTGACCCTCAACTAAAGAATGGATAAAGAAAATGTGGTACATTTAAACAATAGAATATTACTCACCTGCTAAAAACAAAGATATCATGGAATTTGCAAATGGATGGAACTAGAAAAGATCATTCAGAGTGAAGTAATCCAAACCCAGAAAGAAAAACACGGTATATACTCACTCATAAGTGGATATTAACCATAAAGTGAAAAAAAAAAAACATGTCACAGACCCAAAGAAGCTAAGTAGCAAGGTGGGCTTAAGGGGGGATGGTTGAATTTCACTGAGGGGAAGTAGAATAGGCATCTTGGGTGGACAAGAGGAAGCACTGGATGAGGGAAGGGATGGGAAAAGGAACAAAGACCAGGTAGGGAAAGGATGGAGGGAGAGATTACTGGGAGAAAAAACTGGAATGGGGGCGGGGGGCATCTCTGGGATGAGCTAGAAACCTAGCAAATGGAAACTCCCAGGAATCTATGAGGGTATTCCTAGTTAAGACTCCAAGCAATTGGGGGTAGGGACCCTGAAGCAGCCATTTCCCGAAACCAGGCAAGACTTCTACTGGAGGGAAGTCCAATTCAGCCACAAAACCTTCGACCTACAATTTTTTCTGCCTACAAGATATGTAGGGGTAAAGGTGGAGCAGAAATTATGGCACTAGCCAACCAATGACTGGTCCATCTTGAGATCCATGCCAGGAGAGTAATCCCACCTCTGACACTCGATGGAGGGTCAGGAACCAGAGGCTGGATAGCCCAGAGACCTAGGATAGAACCAAACATGACTGGCAAAAAAAAAAAAAAGTTAATGAAATGATTCCTAATGATACTCTGCTATACTCATAGATTGGTGCCTAGCCCAGTTGTCATCAGACAGTCATCACCCAGCAACTGATGGAAACGGATGCAGAGACCCACAGCCGAACATTAAGTGGAACGTGAGGAATCCTGAAGGGAGAGGAAGGATTAAAGGAGCAACTAACCAGAGCCCATAGGAGCTCACAGAGACTGAACCACCAACCAGGGAGCCTGCATGGTACTGACCTTGGCCCGCTGCACAAATGTTACAGTTGTGTAGCTTGGTCTTCTTGTGGAACTTCTACCAGTAGAAGCAGGGGCTGTCTCATACCCTGTTGCCTGCATTTAAGACCCTTTTGTCCTACTGGGTTGCCTGGTCTAGCCTTAGTAGGAGAGGAGGTGCCTAGTTTGACTGCAACTTGATATGCCATGGTGGGTTGATATTCATGGAAGGCCTGTCCTTTTCTAAAGAGAAAGGGAGAAAGAGCGGCACGGAGGAAGAGGGAGGTGGGATGAGGGGACTATCTATCTATCTATCTATCTATCTATCTATCTATCTATCTATCTATCTATCTATCTATCTATCTATCTTTTCTGAGAGATTGCTAGCTAAATCTCTCAGAAAGGTTTAGCATGACCAGTTTGAGACCTCATAGAGACCTTAAGACTTAAGACACTCCATTTTGACTCAGAACCTAACAGTCTGGGGGGTCCATTTAAGTTCAGACAGTGGTATTGTTATTTTATTTCATTGTTCAATAATATAATACATAAATGTTGTATGTGTTGTGATCAAGCTCACCTCCATTTCCTCCCTTATAGTTCCTCCCCATCAAAGTTCCTCCCCATCAACTCACCACCTTCCTTTCCCAACTTCAGGTATTTTTTTTTTTTTTCTAAATGCAGCAAGTCGACTTAATGCTGCCAGTATGTGCATGGATGGGTGCAGGGCCATTAACTGGAGCATGGACAGCCCCTCAGTGGCTGTATTTCTAAAGACAATGGACTTCCCTGACAGCCACTGATTTCCAACTGCTCCTGTGCTTTGTGACTCGCTTACTTCTGTCTGTCTTGTACTTGTAGTCACTGCATCTTTGAGTTCATGGATAGGATGAACCCTTCATGTCTGGGAGAACAGTGTCACTGCAGTCATCCCCCATCCCTGGATCTTACCATCTTCTCACCCCCTCCTGTGCAATTGGCTTTCAGCCTTGAGAGGAAGGGTGTGGTACAGATGTCTTATTCAGAGCTGAGCGCTGAGGAGCTTAATCTCAAATAGAAGCATTACGGTACATCAGTTAGGCCATTTTATCTTCCAAACAACAGAGACCTCAAATTGAAGCTATTTGAAAAGCTATACAGAATAATGAATAGCTGTAGCTTTGTGGAAGGCTTGAGGCATTCAAATGGCACAAATTAGAATCTTTATCATTCTCTACCTGCATCCCAGCTTTTCATTTCTTTCTCAAGCCAGATGGTAGCTGGAAGCTCTAAAGCACAATGTTCTGGAGGGCCACTATCTTCTCAGGTGACCACAGTTCAGTCCACAACAGAGGGAATTAACACAATCCATTTCCCCAGAAGTCTCAATGGAAAACTGCATTGGCTTGTCATTCAGAGGCCATTTTTCAACCAGTTTCTGTAATCAAAATGTTGAGAACCCTAGAGGCAAAAGTATACTGGAAGAATGGCAGAATCAGCTCTAAAGAATCCACATGTTTGAACATGGAGGGAAAGATGAATTGTTTATAAAAGTACCCAGTGCTTTGTGCAGGAAAAAGAGGAAGTTAATTTTAAGAGTAGCCTTTATTCACCCGAGGTCATTGTCATCTCGGAGGCTCACTGCCTCTGTCTGCTAACCCCGGTCTACTCCTGGAAGCTTCTAGCCTTCGTATAATCTAATCTGGGCCTAGAATGTTTTCAGCCTCTGAGACTTACTGTTTAATAAGCTCACCCTCTCTAGCTCTTTCTGAATTCGGGCTGGCTGGTTCAATTCAGCTGTTCTGGCTCAAAACTCCTCTCTAAGCTGACTGATTCAATCTGGCTTCTCTCAGTTTCTCATAGCTCTGCTTGGCCTCAAACTAACTCTATCAATCTGTTTTAATATTCTGGCTCCCTCTCATTCTCTCAGTCATTCTGTCTTCACCTGTGTCTAGTTTGTTCTCTCCTCAACTTCACTCTGTAAAACTCCCATTAAAAACTGCCTCTGAATTCTACAAACTGAACTGCCACAAATTCAACAACTCTGCACTGTCTCTCACTCACTGACTCAACCAAACTGACTGAAAGCACTGACTAGAACTAAAGAGTTCTGCATGCCTCTGTCTCCTGAGTGCTGGGATTAAAGGCATGTACCAACAAGCCTGGACCTAAGCTTTTCTTTACCTAAAAATTGCTCTATACTAGGCTGGCCCTGAACTCAAAGATCTGCATGCCTCTGTCTCCTGGGATTAAATTAGGCATGTCTGTAGTCCAGCTGGATCACACAGACCTAGAAAGTCTTTGGATGTGATCTCTTGCCAGAGCAGTCATGTTCTAAATTAAAATCCCTCTACAGTTAATCCCTACCTTACAGTGAGACAGCATAACATTGACGAGTGAAGGAACATAGCAATAGGGCTCATTAGGATTTAAAGGTGGTGCAGGAAGAGACTGCATGCTAGGCTTCATTATTACTATTAAGCACCCAAATCTGCCTTCCTGGACAGTTACTCTTTCTGATAACTGACTGTCACACTGGGAGCTATGTCAATTTGATTTTCAACCTGCCTCATGTTTCTTCTTTCTCATGTTAGTTCAGTAGTTCTCAACCCGTGGGTTGCAATCCCTTTGGAGCCAAATGGCCTGATCATGGGGGTTACCTAAGACCATTGGAAATGGTATTTACAGATGTATTGTAATGTAAATATCTGTATATACAGATATATATCTGTATAACTGTCATAACTGTAATTTTGCTGTAATTACAGTTATGACATAGCAATGGCATTTTTATTGTTGGGGGTCACCACAACATGAAGAACTGTATTAAAGGGTTGTGGTATTAGGAAGGTTGAGGACCACTGTGTTAGATCCTTATTGCCCTATTTATTCCACGGGTTAGGACAATCCCATCCCGAACACAGACAGTTCCTTTCTTTGCTTTGTCCAGCTATTCTGCAGGCTTCAATGGACACATCCTTCATCATAATTTCTAAAACTTTTCTCAACCCATTCTATCAATCACGGAACTTTATTAATTAATCCAGTTTTGTTCAGACTGCTAGGTGTCTGAAGAGTCCTGTACTTATTTTTGCCTGGTCTCAAAGAAGTCTAGCTTGCAGACCTATTTAATAACGAAAGAACAAGGACGTTGAGGACATCCTCCAGTTAAGAATAATTTGGTAGGTGCCTCTTTCACTAAACTCTAAGCTTCTTAAGTACAGTGCTTTTCCTCTGTAGTGCTCTAAACCATGAAGTCAGTTTGCATCAAAATAGATTTTCAAGATGATGCAACATCCCCAATACACCACGTCTAACACGTGAATTAGTACTGTCACAATGAAAGAGTGATGACAAGTTTATTGCAACATCCAACCAGCACTTGAATAGCTGTAGTATTAGGATTTTGTTTTATTTTCGTTTTTTTTTTTTTTTTTTTTTTTTTTGTGACAGGGTTTCTCTGTGTGGCCTGGCTGTCCTAGACTCACTTTGTAGATCAATCAGGTTGACTTCGAACTCACTGAGATCTGCCTGCCTCTGCCTCCCACGTGCTAAAATTAAAGGTGTGTGCCACCATGCCTGGCTAGTATTAGGAGTTTTAACGGAAGTTGGAGTGGATATTTTTATTGCTTCTCAGAATTCAGAGGCCTTTTCTATGTTTGGTGAACCCACTATCATATGAGGAAGAATGCACCATCTGTTATGTAAAATGAAAATGACAGACACAAAAGATCCCACAAACCTTTGACATGTAGGACATGTATGTGGACTTGAATCTGATTTGGGAGAACTGTACTTAGAACTATGAAAGAGTTCATGTTCATCTACGAAGCTATCTAAAACTGATGTCACTTGTGACTTCTAGTGTCTAGTGATGGTACTGGCTGCACTCTATCCAGGGCATTCCTAACCAATGACTTAACTAGTCAAAAAAGACAAAAATCGTTCCAATTTTAGTATATGTGCTGCCGAAGTGAGCATTATAGAAGGGGAGGAGGACCTCCCCTATCAGTGGACTTGGAGAGGGGCATGGGAGGAGGTAGGGGAGGGAGGGTGGGATTAGGAGGGATTGAGGGAGGGGGCTACAGCTGGGATATAAAGTGAATAAACTGTAATTAATATAAAAAATAAAAATTAAATTAAAAAAGACAAAAATCACAGCAAATTTATTTTAACAATCATAGCTGACTTTTATTTATGATGCTACAAAAAAGCAACCCTCAGAATCAAAGAAATTCAATTAACTCCTTCTAACAACAAGATCAGACAGTATTTGTGGACAGGAAACAATTAAGAAATAGAGACAGCTTAACTGGGTCCCCGATCAGCATTCACCTGAGTTGAAGCATCTGGCCACTGAAGATGGCTTTGAAGCTCAGCTATTCGTGTGCCAGTTCGCACAAGTGATTACATGGTACTTTTGTGTAGTGGGTCAGTGTAGACTACTCCAAATCAGTGTTCTCCTATGAACTTCATTTAACAATTACAAGATGAGTGGCTTTTGAGACTTTGTGAGCACAGTCTTCTCCTCCTTGAATTCATTTTCCTTAGCTCTGTCATCTTTAAAGGCCCTGCTTTGTGTCAGTGGTTTGTAATTTTTTTAAAAAATTAATATCCACACAAAATATACTGTTTCTTTCACACAGCTCCTTCTATGTAGGGGCATATATCATTCATATATATATGAATTTCTGTAAGTATAAAATACATGTAATTAATATAGCTATGTTGTGAGCAACTCCTCCATTGTACATTTTATCACATCTTTCTGTCTACCTCACTGTGGCCACTTGATCCTTTACATGAGAGATAATATATGATTTACCTTCCCTTGAATCAAAGAACAAAACAAGGCACTCATAAAGATTTCAGTTACCAGTTGCAACTAACATGGCTGGCCAAGGCAAAAGGTTATCTTCCTGACTCATGAGTTGAGGAATTTTAAAATGATGGAAGAAATAAAATTTGCTTATTTGAGAACTCACTGATGATTATATCTCCTTGAAGGATCACTGTTGCTCATCTCAAAAACCAGTTCAAGCCTTTAAAATCTGGTCTAGCTGTATCAGAAATACAGGCCTACAAGTGGAGATGAAGGCAGAAAGTCAAGGAGTATGGCACATCAAGATATTAAAACTTGGAGGCATTCAACTCTGCCAAATGCAGGAAGAGGGGAAAATAATATTAACTACTGGACACTGAAGGGTAGAAGTCACTGGGGGTGCTGGTGCACAGTGCATGTTTGGCCTGCATTAAACACGCACACACACACACACACACACACACACTGGTGACTTGTGTAGAGACAATTCACTGTACTGGTTTAAGACCAGACCACAGGTGGAGTACAAAAATATTAAAAGAAACAGGAGAGTTCCAGGACAGCCAGAGAGGGTTACATGAAGCCCTTGTCTCAAAAATCTAAACAACAACAACAATAATAATACAGAAATTGAATAGTGAAAACTTTTTCAGTCGTCACATAAAGAAAAACAAACAAAAATGGGGATGCGGTTAACTGGGGTCGGGAAGTTTTCGATTAACTTCTGCAACTTCATCATCTTCATCTACTGATGGGGAAGATTCAACACAGAAAAACATGGTAAAAAAAAAAAACATACAGTCAAGTCCTTAGATAAACAAGATGCCACGTGCCATTTACCAGAACTCTCCAGATTTCCAAATTCTTAACTTTTAAAAGAAATAAGCACATTTATAAGACACTTCTATTTAAACACGCCCGCGATCGCTCTGTACTGCAGAACCAGCTGGCGTTCCAGCTGTCCTCTCACTTTGACAGGTCACATTTCTTTGCGGGGAGACTCTGAGTGCCTCGGTAAGATGAAAGACGCCGTGACTTGGAAGGGTCGTCGGCGGGCCTAACTGGGAGGATCCATGTGGAATGTGGCACTGGGCTGGCTCGGGTGAAACTCAACGCCTTAGCTACCAGAGGCCACAGCACGCAGGCCCGTGTGGGGCTGGCTTCACCTTCTGGTCCGGCGACACGGTCCCCTACAATGGCGCTGCTAAAGACGACGCCAAATAAATGAAACTCAGAAACACGGTTCACTGTAAGCAGACAGTTAGAAACACTGACGCGCAGAAAAACCTAAAAGTCCCGGGTGCGCCGCCTGCGCCTGCGCAGTCGCTGCAAGACGCCCATCTTGTGTGTGGCGGAGGCTCGGATTGGGCAACACATCTCGTGAGAAATGCGAGTTCTCGCGAGGACGGTATTCAAAAACTCCGGCGCTTACTTAGCAGCCGTTCAGCCGAATGACTAGGATGGGTTTTCTGTGCTGAGTTGGATTTAGTGTCACGAGTTTGGGCGCCCGGTGATCTCTGGACTGTCCTCCGGTTGCAGCAGCCTTCTCTGCAGAAGTGTGGGGAGAGAGGTAAGTGCGGGCGGCGGGAGGGAAGAACTGGGCGTCCGCAGGCGGAACTCCTGCTTTCCCGGAACCTGAGTTCTCAGTAGCCGCCTCCCGGGTCGGTGCTGTCTTCGGTCGGACCGCCTAGCTGCCCTTTTGGCTGCTAGTAAATACGGCACTGTGCGGTCTTGATTCCCAGTTCAGTGACCTTCGAATATGAGTTCTCCAGTTTCGTAACTCCTAGCCTGCATCAACTGTTGCATATGTGTAATACACACACAGAGGATTCTCTTTTTTTTTTTTTTTTTTTTTTTGAGGATTCTCTTTGTAGCATCTGGTTTTAAGTATTCTTTACAATGATTAGGGATTGCAGTCCCTAACATTTTGGATGCATTGGGTTAAATGTTTTCAAATGTACTTACTTTTGAAAATGTGGCCCCCAGAAAGTTTAAAATCCCATTTGGCTTCCGCGGTATTTCTATTGACACATAGTATTCATGTGTTATCAGCTTTAATATTCTCAATCTAGTTAGAGGCGCTTTTTTCCCCCTATTTCTTATATAATATGTAAACTAGGTAAAACAAGATGTTTACAAAATGTTTTCACAGCCAAGCATTCGTGCCACACGCCTTTAATCCCAGAAATAGGGAGGCAGAGGCAGGCGGATCTCTGTAAGTTCCAGGCCAGCCTAGTCTACGGAGCGAGTTCCGGGACAGATAGGGCTACACGGACAAAATGTGTTTCGAAAAATCAAAACAAACAAACAAATAAAAACCTTTTTCGCAATGATGTAGCCAGTCAGTAGTGGAAGTGGTCTAGAACTCAGATAGCTTATCCACAGACCTTTTTGTCATTTCAATGCTTTATGCAGGTTGTGGTTTTCAGAGGTTGGACTGAAATGTGATTAGAACATCAGGCTTTGGAGTTGTACTCTTGACTTTATGTCATTTAGCCCATCCTTGCATTGCCTACCATTCTCTCTCAAACCTTTCAGCTCACCTCTCCACCAGAACACCTTGGCCAGTGACCTGAAAATTAAAATCCAATGGGCAATTTCCAAGTTCTCACCTAATTTGACTTAACACCATTTGCCATGACTGTTCATTCCCACCTCCTGAAGGAATTTTGCCTTTACTTAATTACTTAATGGGTCATTCCTGAGAGTACTTTGTGGCCTTCCTTCATGACAGCATTCAGTTCTGAGTCTTGTCAGAAATGATGCTCATCTTCTAGTGATAAGAAATCTTAATGTTGGCAGTATCCAAATTTGTATTTTCAGCCCAGACCCCTCTCCATCTTACATATTCAACTGCTGAAACATGTCATATTCAAAATATAAATTCTTTCTCCCCATAACATTCTTTCCATCTGTGTGTCAAGCGAGGGTAACCTCATTCTATTAATTGCTCATGCCAGAAGCCTTATATTTGTTTCTTACATTTTTCTACATTCTAGAATCCACCTGGCAGAAAACTGTGTTGACTTTCTCTTCACAGGTTTTGTAGAGTTTGGCCATTTCTCACTGCCTACTGTGCTATTGCTGATGAGAGGCATTGTCTAACAATTTAGGAATAAAATTCTAATATCTCTTTGTTTTTTATGACAGTAGTGTTGACTATATGGTTTTTTTTCTCTTGCTCTGATGTCACTACGTTTAGTTCCAAGTTCAGCTTGAGCAGTTGTCTTTTCTCTTTACAGTAGGCTGCAAATAGAAAATATGGAGGCAGAGATCTTAGATCTTCGAAACAAGCTCAAAGAGTGTGAAAACGAGCGACTGAAAGCGGCACAGTATGGCTTACAGCTGCTGGAGAGGCAAACTGAATTGCAGAAAGAATTGGATAAATATCATGAAGAAATGATCACCACAACTGAGGTAGGATCCAGTACACCTGTTTACAAGGATGTGCTTAGGAACTAAAAACTTGTTTTGTTTGGCAACTGTTCATTCTTTTTTGAAGACCTAAACTTATCCACCCTAGCTGCATTGAAAAAGGGAATGACCTAAATGAATTTCCAGTGTTCTTTCCAATAGTGAGCTCTGAGTTTGAAAAGTCAAGCAATGCTTTCTCTCTTTGCTACATTTACTGACGGGTTTTGTTTAGTCCGTGCTCAACTTATGTGACCTCACCCCTTTTATAGTTCTAAAGTATCTAAATGCTCCATGGCATCTCACCAAACCTTTGGTTCTCCCCGAAGGCTAAATTAGTGTATTCAGGTACCTGTCATTAATGGACATCAAGCTTGACACAAAAAGAACAGCTCATTCCCTGGTAACTGGATGTTCACTTGCTTTGCTAAGTGATTGACATTCATCCAGTTGCTTGAGCCTGGAGTCAAGGAGTCCCATATTTTATTTATCAATAAATCTAAGGACTTGACTTACATCTTAGTTAGGTTTCTATTGCTGTGTTGAAACACTATGACTGCAAGCAGCTTGGGAGGAAAGGGTTTATTTCATCTAGAGAAATCAGAATAGGAGCCTAGAGGCAGGAATTAATGCAGAGGCCATGGAGAAATGCTGCCTACTGGCTTGGCCAGCCTGTTTTCTGATACTATCCAGGCCCTCATGCCCAGGGGTGGCATAACCCCTGAGCTGGGACCACTTGCATCAATCATTAATGAAGAAAATGCCTTATGGACTTAACCTACAGGTCAGTCTTACAGAGGCATTTTCTCAGTTAAGATTTCCTCTTCCCACATTTGTCTTGGTTTGTGTTAACTTGTCAAACAAACAAACAAAAATGAGCACAACCAAAACATCTGCCTGAGATTCTGCTATTCTAGCCTAGACCACGGCTGTCTTTCCACTGGAGTAAAGACGATTGGGATCTTCACTACTGTAGCCTTCTAACTGGTTACCAGCTTCCATCACTACCCTTCACACCATTCATGCTTCACACATCCAAGTGGTCATAAGAAGATATACAAGAGGTATCCTTTCTTTCCTTCTAAAAGCCATACAGGGATTTCTGTTATATTTTCAACAGAATCTGAGCTCTTTACTTGAATTTGTATATCCTTCTGTTTTGACCTCTGCCTAACTTATCACCACATTTCAACCACTTTCTTTTTTTCTTACCTATACTGGCTTTATACTAGATGTTTCTTCTTCTGGAGTTATTCAGCCCCAATCTTCTTGATTCTGTCCTCAGCCATAGACTTTCAGTTAAATGTCATGTCAGCATAATGACTGACACTGACTGTATAATGTAAAGTTGTGAAAATTTGCTCTTGGTTCTCTCTAGTGCTAATTATCCTCAGAGTTGCAAGCTGCATGAGAAGAAATTTTGTTTATTCTTATTCATTCATATACCCCTGTTGCCTGGCATACAATTATTTGTAAAATGACTAAATCTGTTTAATACTAAATGCTCATTATTTTATAATTAAATCACAGAATTACAAATATAACAGGTAATTTTTCCAAGTACTACTGTTCCAAGTACTAATTTGGCATTGAGCACTCAATGCCAAATTAAAAAAAAAAAGATCATATATCTTAGAATGTAAATAAAGTCTTGCTTGTTTTGAAAATAACCTCACCAAATTGAGGTTTCTTTTAAAATAGAAGAGCTTTGGGGGAAATGATGAAAAGAATTCCAGCCCTTTTTTCTGACTTTAATTGATTTTTTAATCCTATTTTTTGTTTTATTTTAATGTTTTTACTTATTCTTTAAAAAATTTTATACAAAATGTTTTTTCCCACCCACCCCCACCTCTTCCCAGATTCTCTATACTTCCCTACCCAACTTCTTATTTTTTTCTTTCTCTTTAAAACACACAAACAAACAAAAACCATGGAGTCCAATTTCTGTTGGCTGACAACTCCTGGGAATGGATTATATCTTGGAATGTGGTTGATTCACCCAGTGTTACTCCGTTGAGGAAAACTGATTCTTCTCCCATCAGCTTTCAATTGCAAATAGCTTCCTGGTTAGGGATGGTACATTGTACCCATTTCCCTTCCCCTGTGCTGAAATTTTGTTTGGCTGGAGTTTTTGAATGTCTTATATGTGCTGTCATAGTTTCTGTGAGTTCATATGTACACCTGCCATGTTATATCAGGAAAATGTTTCCTTGATGTTTATCTGGAAAATGTTTATTCTTGATGTTTCCTTGATGTTAGGAGCCTCTGGCTTCTAAAGTCTTTCTGCCCCCTCTTCCAAATGGATCTCTGTATATTGAGAAGAAGGCTGTGATGTAAGATAGCCGATTTAGGGATGAGCATTCCAGAGTCTCTTGTTCCCTGCCCACTGTAAGTTTCTGTGTTAATTACCATTTACTATAAGAACGTCTCTGATGAGAGTTGAGTGATATGCAGAACTATAGATATAGCAGTATGTTAGTGGAGTTTTATTGCTGTGCTCATTTAGCAGAATAATTATTATAGCTTTTTCCCTAGCTCATGACCTATCTAGCCTCAAGTTCTTGGTCTTCTTGACAGTGTCAGGCATGGGTTTCATCTTGTAGAAGGGGATGGTGGTGTTCAAATCTAAGTAAAAAGGTGCACGATTATTCTCTTAACATTCAAGCCACTATTGTGCCAGTAGGCCTACCTTGCAGTCAGGTCATTAAATTGTGGCTCACAGAGTTTGTAGCTGGGTAAAACTGATCAATACTTTTCTCTTCTAGTATTGTGCATAGCACTTTGGACACTGGTCAGTAGGGTGAAGCTTCTAGCTAAGCACAGCTAGATTTTTCCATGTTGGTGACTTTAGTAATAAGCTCTTAAAGTTGTAGAAGGCAACCAATTGGCAGTAGGATTGGCAGTAGTTATAATGTTGCTGGGGTGGGGGGAGGTGTCTATGGGATCCTATTGGTCAACAACTCAAAAACACATCTCTGGTTTGGGCATTATACTGACCCAGAATTATATGGTAACATTATTTAACCCCCTTTTTATAAATGTATACATTTTAGGAAACTTTTACAAGAATTTTTTTCAAAAGACTTTCAGTGTTATTGTCAGTCCCCATAATCCCTCTTCTAGCCTGTTTTATCCCATTAAAAACAAACAAAAACATTTCGTAGAAATTGGAATACTTTTTTTACCGTAGCATGTTTTCATTCTGTAGTTACTTTGTAAATGTAATAATACTCTGAAAGTAAAGGTTGATTCAGTATTTTTCCTTTTTACCCATTTCACTGTTTTTCAAAGTATTATACAAAGAAAGAGCATTTCATTGACGAAAGCGGTGATTACCAGGAATATTTGAATGATAATAAAGCATCCTTGTTTCATTTTCTTTCCATAGGAATTGATAGACTATCATGTTGTGGGTTTTTTTAATCCCTCCTAGATAGTGAACTGGAGCAATTGCTATACCTCCTGCATGGGCTTTAACATGCTTCCCCCGTCTGTTGTTGTGCATATGGAATATATGGACAATTTTATATATAAATAATTTATAAATCTGTAATGGGGGCATCTTGCCTGGGACATGCGTCGCTGTCCAGGGTACTTGAAGCAGCTGGCACTCCTCTTGATGTCTTGTATGGTCGTTGGTCATCTGACACTGTCAAAATGCCTTATGCACACCACACTTCATTTTGTCACATGGATATTATGCTATCTAGCATCATAAGAATAGTGACTATAATACACTAAGATTTTGAGAGAAAAATGACACATAACTTTCTAAACTGCTCATTGTATTATTATTCATTAATCTCTTACTGTATCAAATTTAAAATTAAATTTTGTCAGGATAAATATTACATATTGGAGGTGGGTAAACATGGTTTATGTGGGGTTTGGTACTATTTGAGGATCCAGCCATCAGGCCGGGGTTCTGGAAACATCCCCTGCAGATAAGATGCAAATGACATCCAATGCTGTGCTGAAGCTCGGGTGCCTGACACAATATGATCTGTTGAACATGCTTCCCTTATATTCTGTGCAGCAGAGCATCTGGCATGTGCATTTTCTCTTACTTTGAGAATCTGTTCATACATCATATCCCTTAGAAAGCCTCCTCTTAGCCTGCCCTTGTCCTCAGTAGCAATCACTGTGGCTTAGTGTTGCTAAGTGTTTGTTCTAGACTGATCTTGAAGTTAGGCACCATGTTTTATCTATTACTGGGTTTGTTACCTTTCACATTTGCTACCTTTTGAGTTTGCATAGAATGGATTGTTGGGAAGGAGGGCTCAATGTCTTTCTGGAACCTGGGTCCTACGTCCCACAGCTGAGTGTCTCTGTGAGGTTGTTACAGTGTGTTTAGTCTTGTGCTACCAAAGATTCCTTTAATTTTTCTTGTTGTCTTTCAAATGGATTTAAATTATGAAAAGATCCTGATAATGTACTGGTTTCAATTAAAAGTAACTTACTGTTCTAATAATCAGTCAAATTCCTAGTTTTTTGATCAGTGTAAGACTTACTGCCATGACAGTTGTTTAATTAAGAGCAAGATTTTTTTCAGGAAAGCCTTATCACTCCTAAGTATGAGGTTTCATTTGGATTTTGGAATCTAGAGAATGCCACCTCCATTTCCATTTGCACTGCTAGCTTTCAGGTGCCAGAGACCGCAGATTGGAAAACAGAAATGGGAAATTTCCTGGGACCTATGCCTTTCCCTCTTTCAGCATGAGTGTTTTGAGATCACTGTAGTCTCCAAATATACCGTTTGGGGTTCATTCAGACTGATTAGCAAGGGTGGGCTCATAGCTCATTTGGTAAAATAGTTACCTGAGTATTGTTCCCAGAACTCCTATGTAAGAAGCCAGACGTGGTGGAACATGCTTATCAATCCCAGCGCTAGAGGCAGAGATAGGCGAACCTCTGGACCTCAGCCCACTGACAATTCTGCCTAGCCTACTTGGCAGGCAGGTTCCAGGTCAGACTGTCCCCAAAATAAGGTGGCCATTGCCTGAGGTTGTCTGTTCTACACTAACACACATGTACATGTGTGCTTCCCACATGAACATGCATGTAACCCTGCCCTTACCTCAGAGAAGTAAAAGACAGATTAGCTGCGTTATTCCCAATTTGACAGATGGTTGTTACTTGGAAAGCAACAAATAAAACAGGTAAGAACCAGCTTATGGTGCTAACTAGTAATATCTAATTATTGAAGGGTTTTGTACAAGGCATTTTGTATAATTCATTAAATGTATTTTCAGAATTATAACCAAGAGAAGTATGCCCTTCAAAGAGAAGTTGAGCTCAAGAGTCGGATGTTAGAAAGTTTGAGCTCTGAATGTGAAGCTGTGAAACAACAACAGAAAATGCAGCTGGAGCAGTTAGAAATGAATCTAAACAGAAGCCACAGGCAGCAAGTGAATGACCTGAAAGATAAGGTTTGGATCTATTTCAGAGCAAAAAAACGTGTGTTTGCATAGCTGTCTGTAAGTATTGGGTGGTTGGGGTGCTTAAGTACTAGCTATGGCAAACAGTCAAGATAAGGTTTCTCCATCTTAATGTTTTGAGTGGAAACACTGAGAAACAAGCTATTAATGGAATTTTTATCCATACTTGTCTTCTAATTGCATGCAATTATTTATCTAATTATTTAAATTTGGTAGTTGGATATTCGTATTTGAAATATGTGTAATATTAGTAACCAGTGTACTGTCCTTATAGCTTGTAGTGTGGTTCATCTTGCAAGATACCTAGTTCTGCAATTAGTGCAAACTGTATGTATTGTAAGTTAATGTGTTTTAGAGGTACAACTATTTAATGTGTTTATGGAAGAAAGATGATGCAGTCCTCACAAGAACTCTGTGAAGGAGGTAACATCATCTCCATTATGACAGACAAGGATGCTGATGGGTAGGCAAACTGAATAAATTGAACAAAATAAGAACCAAAAATTGTCAGCAAACTGCAGTACTGACTTCATGCACTTGGTCTGATGATACCTTTTATACTGGTTCCATTATAAACATAAGAGTGGGCAGCTGTTCAGTGGGAGTCCATTCACCTCAACCCTCCCCACACACAGCTTCCCAGGGACTTCACCTTGCCTCTCAAACATCTAGGGCTTCAGATCCTACTCTACCAAAACTTGATAAGATTTTTTTTAATGGCCTATTTTCTCAGAAGTCTGTTTTTCAATGCTTAGTGGTTTTTTTTTTTATAGTGTCTTTTAATATTTTTCCATGTCTGTTTTCACCTATAATTTTTTTATTAAACTAACTACATATTTTTCCATTTTGAATAATGGTATCAGTGAAATCATACCTAAGTAAATATTGCTTTGTGTAATACACACTTCTCTTGCCTGTGTCTCTGACATGTACTAATCCTGTTTTTAGCTAATCTGATTTGAGACGTGGGTAACTGGAAATGATATATCCTTATTTTTTATTCCTGCATACAATTAGCAGTAGCGCTAATTACCTAAGTAGATATGATAGAGGAAATATTTGGGGACTAGGTAAAGCAAAGATGATTATAAAGGTGGCCTTTTTATAGAAGAAAAAGGAGTAAATTAAAAAAAAATTACTGTGTTACCATTATTCTGAAGCCATTTGTTTTTAAAATTTTCAAGGTCTACTCATTGTCTTTTTCATATTTCTCACATTTCATCTGTCCTTGAATTCCAAGGAGTTGATGTGTAAAATATCACAGTAGCTCCTGTCCCTGTAGTCCAGAACATCATTACAGGAGTGTGGTCTTCTAACCAGGTTACCTGCTTGCATCATTGTTGCCCATGCCTCCTCTGCTTAAGGCCTGCAGATGAGTACTTCCTGTTTTTTAGGGATGCCTCATGCTCTACCACCTTCAGCTGCTTCTAAGAAACCAGGTCTACTTGGATGATTAGCGTGGGGTCATTCCTGACTTTGTTGAAGAAACACTCTGTGTGTGTGGATGTAATACGGTGTTTAACTTGAAAACCCAAGATCCTGTGTTCATTTCCCAGCACCGCGGGAGGGGGAGGGGGAGAAGGAGTTGCATTGCCATTGCTCGCGTCACTCAGATCCAGTGCGTTTCTGTAGAGTAGCACCTAGAAAGTCAGGTTGTAAGACCTGGGGTCTCACAGCTCAGGAGTTCAAGATCGCGCCCTTCCCAGAAACTCCCCCAGACCAAGACTCGTTGCAAAAGCAAGAGGTTTATTAACCATTGCGCAATGGGGTCACCCCTGCCGGTCAGCAAAGAGTGGCACCTGAAGACAAAGGCCTTTAGGTTTTTAAAAGAAAAATTGCGGGAGATTTGAAGTTGCAGTCTTGGCAATCTAGGATTGGACGAGGAAGCTATAAAGTAAGATAATTGGTTAGTCTTAGGTGTTCAAGCTTGGCCAGTCCTGCCAAGTGTGGATGCAGCTGCAATTGAAGGTGGGAGTGGTTAGCTCATCCTTGAAGATTAGGGGCTACAGACTTTTGGCTGGAGGTCAAAAGCTACTCAGAAGAAGTCTAGGTTTGTTGCTAAGAAATGCTATCTCAAAGACAGGAGTTTTTCTTTTTGCTGAGTGAAGGTCATTGCTTGCTTGCCTTTTTTTCTATTTGTCCTCATAGATAGGGTCACATTTTTCCATTCTCTGGAAAGGTACTAAGAGGCTTTAGCTTAACCTGAACCTAAAACTCAAAACTATAGGCTTTAGAAGACATATAGGTTACAAAGTTAGTCTAACCCTTTCAAGGTATGGTGTCTAAATACAGCTTTCAGAAAGGAAATAGCCCTTGAGTGTGAAGGTTGTGAATCTTTCTCTGTCTTCTCTGGATTTAGTTAGAAAAGCTGAAAGTGGAGTTAGATGAAGCGAGGCTCAGTGAAAAGCAGCTGAAGCAGAAGCTGGAGGACCAGGAGGAACTTCTCTCTCGAAAGTCTGAAGAGCTCCGGCTAATGCCTGAGCAGCGCAGCCACAGTAGCATGTCTTCGGAGGTGCTGGCTCTTCAGATTGAGCTAACTGAAATGGAAGGTGTGAAGGTAATTTATGTTTCATGTGTTTTCTTGTTTTACTGTAGAATATTTCTGCGTGTTCTTGTAATTGCTCTAAGAACTAGTTTAAGGACTGAGGTGGTTTTTGACCTAACAAAAAAGCACCCTGCAGAGTTTTCAGGAAGATTACTTCATGGATAAATAGTTTTCTGTTTTGTGATTATATAAGGCAGATTTTACACTATGAAAACTCTGGAGTCATTTATAGGCTTTTATTTTCATTTGAGTCATAAAAGCCCAATATAAAATGTTAGTACAGTGGAAATTAAAATGTATATCAATACGAATTTTTCATTTCAACTGTGGAAAATTAAAACTTAAAATTTTCAAGAAAAGGAGGAAGTTTCCAAGGTAATTTTGTTGACTTTCTGCTAAAAAAAAAAAAATTCATTTATTAAAAAACGTTTTAAAATATACCTCTCAACATTTGAATTTTTTTTTTTTTTTTTTTTTTAATGTGTGGTGGGAACCATTAACATTGAATCAACTGCTGTGTGAAAGATTATTCAGAACTCTTGTCTGTGTTCTTGTTGAATAGGATGCCCTCAAGGAAGAGGTCAAGGAACTGCAGTACAAACAAGAGCAACTAGAATGTTTCAATACTTCCTTACTGCACCAGGTAGACCGGCTTCAAGAAGAAAAAGAGGAGCGAGAGAAGGAAGCAGTGTCTTATTATAATGCCTTGGAGGTACGAGTGGCACAGTGCTCCGGTCAGTAACCAGTTGCTGTCTGTGGATCTCCATCAGTGAAACTGTTCTCTTTTCTATCCAGAAAGCTCGCATAGACAATCAGGATCTTCAGGTGCAGTTGACTCATGCACTCCAGCAAGCGTTGGATCCCAACAGTAAAGGAAACTCTCTGTTCGCAGAGGTACTTGCAAGCAGCGTTCTCATGACTGAGTTGACCACTCTGGCATTCCATTCACTACAAGAGCGAGCACATTAATATTTTCCAGGTGGAGGATCGAAGGGTGGCAATGGAACGCCAGCTCAACTTGATGAAAGTCAAGTATCAGTCACTGAAGAAGCAAAACGCATTCACCAGAGAGCAGATGAACAAAATGAAGGTATAGACTCATCACTGGTCAAGGCCTTCAGATCTGCTTTGTCTTGGCACTGCTTATGCATATATGTACAGGAAACTGTTTTCCTTCAGAAACCATGCTTAAATGGTTATTTGTAGAATTGCATGATTCTGATTTTTACATCTAAAAAATCATCTTGGGAAAGCAGCTGTTGACTGCTTGAGTGGTTACTCACTGGCTTCACCAGGTAGGCAGTGAGTCTTGTCAAGTTGGAATGAGAAATAGTTTATTTCTAGCTCATAGCATGGTGTCTTCTTGACCGTAAGTTGTTTCCTACTTCATCCAGACTTAGCTCTCTCACCAGTTCTCACAGGAAGGCCTAGTTTTTATTGACATCTAGACCGGTTCCTTGTCACCTGCAACTCATTAAGTCAAGGATAGACTGAATTGTAAGGTTCTTTGTTCTTCATTTCCTCATTCTGATCATGTGAGAGGTTATGGAGAAGCTTGCCACAGAGAACAGCAGGCCTGTCTGTACCTGGTTTTTATATCTGACCCCTCCTCTCTGACCATGATGCTGCTAAGGCAGGCTCCCTCCTCATTTTCTTCATAAGTGTTTTACCAAAGCAACAAGGAAATTCACTAATTAAGCTTGGGAGTTAGATGAGATATGTGTGAAATGCAGTATTAGGTTTCATATGTAAGTGGGAAGGTGATAGCCAGAATGTGCCTCTTAGAGTTGTCCTGGACTTAACGTGTAGTAAAAGGCTGTCCCATTTTGTCGTTTATTTCTGTGGGTAACTTAACAATTTCTGCCACTTAATTAAAAATTTTAGAAAACCCCCAGTAGACCCATAGTGTTAATTCAAGTGAAGAGTAGCAGGTAACATTTGAACCATCTGAATGGCATGCTTCCAGACCACAGCATGTAGTTGAATGTACATTTCACAGACAAATATATTAAAGACTTCAGACAACCATAAAAAGTAGTCATAAGTACTCAGACATTATATCCACAACAAAACTTCTAATGCAAATGTTTTCAGATTATGAGATGGAAAAGAACTAATGAATCTGAGATGAACTCAAATTAGTAGAGCACAAAACAGTAATTGTACCAGAAATGTGTTTACCAGGATCTCAGTTTTGATTTTGGGAGATGATTTTTTTTTTTTTTTCTAGTTACAAATCTCCACACTGCTGAGAATGAGGGGATCTCAAACAGAATTTGAGCAGCAGGAGCGGTTGTTTGCCATGTTGGAGCAGAAGAATGGTGAAATAAAACACCTTTTAGGTGAAATCAATAATCTGGAGAAATTTAAGGTATATGAAACATCTTTTTAAAAACACAGCCAAATTTTAAATTGAATTTCTCAATATTTTTTAACTTCGATAGTATATTTTGCAGTTGACTTTCAGTTTCAGTCCACCTTGACTCGCTCTTTAAATTTTTTGGAACCAATGGCAGCCTTAACTCAGTCTTATATATATGCTGTGAAGTAAGTCCCAGCATTACTTGTTGCCTTCGACCCCAGTGACCTGCCAGGGTTGTCAGATACCAAGTCTCTGTGGATCCATGATCTGTCAACATTCTCTGTGTTTCCATTCTAAAAGCCAGGAGGGGAACTGTGGAACTGGTGTGGTTGGAAGCCTTGGTTTCAGAACTAACACCTCAGTTCACCTCTTACAGCAGTACTGTACTGCTTAAGTTAAAGAGGTTTTGTAGTATGTTTTTATTTTTAGACTTTATTTTCCCTAGTTTTTTTTTTTTTCTTCACAGTGTTCTGGTTACTTTTCCATGTTTGCTTTTTCTCTTGCATAATGTATGCAACACACATACACCCCCCCCCCCCCCACACACACACACAGAGAACTATCTGATCTTTTTACTGGGATTATATTACATTTATGAATTTTTAAATTTTGAATTACCTTAGGGAACATTGGTATCTTTTCATTAAGCTTCTTGTGAAAGATTCAAGTTTCTTTAAGTAACAGATTTTGTAAATGTGAACGGTCCCTTAAGCATTCTGTATTTCGACCGTTGTTTTACTTCTATCTTTTGGAAAACTGTTAAAAGAAGGAAGGTTTTGTTAAATGTGTCTTTACTGGGTAATGGCGTGCCAACACTGGGTGAGCGCTATACTCTAAAAAGTACATTTTGAAATTAGTGCGATTGGGGTTTCTGCAGTCTTAAAATTGTTTGTGAATTTTAAAACAAATTTACCCCCTGGTGAAATACAAGGAATTTTCTTCAATAATGGGAGTGCGTAGGGGGTGGACAGCAAGAATAACTTAAAGGATTTCCTCTCCGTGGATTTTCATTTTATGGCTTTCTCTGAAGTTCAGAATTGAACCCAGCAGTCATTGCTTCTTCCCTTCTAAAAACTAGCAGAGGGAACTGTGGAACTGCTGTGGTTGGAAGCCTTGGTTTCAGAACTAACACATTATTTTTATGCCCGTGTCACCCTGAGTCACTGTCCTTATTTGACAAAGGACTGCTGACTCTCCTTGCTCCAGAAGGCAGGTGAGTGAAGAGGGTGGTTGTTGGCATGGTGGCTGCACAGGGATGTCCCTACTTAGTGGGGGCCGTGCTGTTGCAGCAAACCTGATCTGCTGTCTACTTTGTGTAATAAGAGGTTTTGCTTTCCTTAGAACCTATATGAAAGTATGGAATCTAAGCCTTCCACATCAGCTCTCCCTTGTACTCTAGAAGACAGCACCTATTATGCAGATTTACTTCAGCTAAAGCTTGATAAATTAAAGTAAGTGTTGGGGATTGTGAATATGAAAGTGAAGGTTTGCTTGCTTACATTATTATTATTATTATTGTTATTGACTGATTTCTTTTAAAAACTTCTTAATTGTTAAAAAATTTTCAGAAAAGTCAATAAAAATATCTTTGAGTAGCCTATGAGTTTATATAAAATATGCATTTCTTTTAAGGTAAATGAAAAGAACTCTAAGTTTCTCAATCAAAATTCAAGAATAAATTTCATGTAATATTTTCTCCCTTTATTTCCTTAAGAATTTGTGAAATTTCTGTGGGGGTTGCATTGGTAAGACTTAGTTTAATTGTTTATTATTTTCTTTATTGCTGCGAACTCAGAAAAATGACTTTTTAAAACATAAGATTTATTCCACCGTGTTTGTATCAAGTATTATTTTAATGTTCTTTAATTATTCTTTTCTGTTAACTGTAGCAAAGAGAATGAAGGTACAAAAGGCGAACTATCCATTCAGAGAATGAAGGCATTATTTGAGAGCCAGCGAGCCCTAGAGATTGAGCGGAAACTGTTTGCAAATGAAAGACATCTGCAGATTTCAGAAAGTGAAAATATGAAACTGAGAGCTAAGCTAGATGAATTAAAGCTGAAGTATGAACCTGAAGGTGTGTGTTTCACAGGATTTTGTCTTCCAAATCATGAGTAGCTCTGGGAAACAAGGAAGTGTTTTGAAGCATTTTACCAGTGTCATTATGAACTAACTTGTGTTTATGTGTCTGTAGTTAGTGTAGCTGTCAAATGTGTAGGAAAATTAAGAGAACTGGCTACTACATAATCATGAATATAATCATGTTTTTTCTTCTGATATCTGAGTTCATCATACTGAATAGCAAGAACTTGAGTTTTTGTCCTTTAAGATTGTAGCATCTCATGGTGACTCAAAGAGTTTTGAAGTTTATTTTGAGAAAGGGTCTCATTGTGCAGCCCAGACTAGCCTCATACTCAAAATATTCTTTATTTTGCCTCCTGAGTGAGATCATAGATTCATGTCACCAATGCCCAGCTAAAAGTTTCATTTTGTTGAATCAGCTGATACTGGAAACAGTTAAGTTTATTTATATAAACACTAAGTAAGGCTTGGATTCCAGTACTTATTCCTTCTTCCTTTTCTCCATCACTTTATCCTTCACCCCCTCTAATGAACCTTTGGAAGAGCATTCCAGGACTGATGAAGGAGTGTGCATGTTAGGATTCAGGCTCTTTAGATGTTGTGTGCTGCCATTCTGTTGACCAGAATTTAGTCCTGTGTCCTTGGGACCCACCACCAGAAAGGCTTAGGAAATGTAGTGTGGATCTCAAGAGCTGTCTGTGTTTCCAGGTCCATATTGACGGTTCTGATTGGTTTTCTTCTGACACATAATAGTTGTTATTTATTAGTATACAGTGTGGTTATGTCTGTATTATATATTGATTAAATCAACGTAATTAATATTCATCACTTTAGAAACATCTCAGAACTGTTCATGGTTTAAGTTTACTATCTTGAACTTTTATCCTGTCAAAGTTGTGAGAGCTTTCAAGATCCTTTCCTCTGACCGTGAAATGCACAGTATGTTAAGGTTGACTGGTTGTCCTGCTGTACAGCTCTCCAGTGAGGGAAATCACATTTGGTTTTTAAACATGCATCTCTTACTACTGCAGGTGAGTGTGTACTTCTGTGTGGACACACACATGTATGTGCTGCGAGGACAGCAACATTAGAAAGCTGGTTCTGTCCTTCTACCGCTGTATAGTCCCTGGAGCTTGAACTCAGGTTGTCCGGCTCACAGGCAAGCACTTTTAGCCAGCGAGCCATCTCAGGAGCCTTTATTTTGCCCTTTTAAAAAATCAGATTGCTCTTGTGGTATTTTGCTTTAAGGTTTTTACAATTTATAGACATTAATGTTTTATTAGCTGTGTAATTGGCCAACATTTTCTTCCATTCATTGTTTCCTTTGCTGTTGATATGATCCCATGTTTCTTTTTGCTTTTATTGCTTATGCTTTTGAGATCCTCTCTAAAAGGTCTTCATTGGAGCAGTCATGTAGCAGTTATCCTGTTTTCCTCTGGTATTTTTAGAGTTTGGGATATTGGATTTAGTGATTAATCCATTTTTAGATGATTCTGTTTCATATGAGGCGAGATGTGTAGTACTTTGTGTGTGGTTGCCAGTTTTCTTAGCACAGTTAACTGAAGAAATCGTCATTTCCCTGTTATGTTTTGATTTTGTGAACCCAGAAGCTCTGTATTGATGGATTAGTTAATTTCTTGGCTTTCTCTTCAGCTCTACTGGTCAGTGTTCCCTCTGTTGCTGATTTCCTTGGGATCAGAAAAGATATTTGATGGGTCCCCAGTTTGGGCTTTTTTTTGTTTGTTTGTTTATTTTTGTTCACAATTGTTTTTTTTTTTTTCCTAACTTGTCATTTTCATAAGCAACAGAGAAGCCTGTGAATTCTACAGCTGTTGGCTAGAATGTTGTGTAAGTTTCTGTTAGCTCCATTTGAAGTCTGAAGTGCACTTTAAATCCAGACCGTGCTGGCTTTCTGTCTGGATGATTTTCCGTTGCTGTAATTGGGGTGTTGCCATCGCCAGCTGCTGCTTGTCCTGCTGTCTGTCTAATACAGATTTAGTCGTGTGTTTGTTTGTATTTATACTTGGTTTTGGCCTCTTTACCATTCTTTAATATCCTAGTCTCATAGTTTTAATATGAACCTTATTTGACTTGACATATATATTCCACTTTCTTCTGGTGGATTACATTTTTTGCTCATTCATTTTCAGCCTCTGCATATCCTTGCAGATTGAGTATCACCTCAGCAGCATTGGCTGTTCTTGTTTTCATAATCCCTTCAGCCATGCTCTGTCTTTTAATTAGATAATGTAATCCATCTGCATCCAATATAATTACGGATCATTAAGAACTTGGTGCTGTTGATTGCTGGTTGTTTTCTGGTAGGCCTTTTTTCTTTCTTCCTTTCCTACTGTCTTCATTTCTGAGTAATGTTTCTCAGTATGTTTGATTTCATGCTGTAGATTTTAGGTTTTTTTTTTTTTTAATTTATAATTACCGAAGCTTATAAAGAACATCTTAATATTTAAAAGAAGTTTAATTGAACCGAATTGTAACAGTTTTAAATACGTTTCTCTCCTTGGAATTTTGATGGCAAATTTCAACTCATTTTGTATTTCTTATCTCTTAACAATTGGTTGTAATTGTTCCTTTGTTAAAAGTGTTTTTTCTGCATATATGTCTATGCATGCCTGGTCCTGGAGAGGTCAGATAACCTGGATCTCGAGTTAAGAACAGTTGTGAGCAGCCATGTGAGTGCTAGGAATTGAACCCAGGTCCTGGAAGAGCAGCTAGTGGTCTTAACCCTAAGCCATTGTCACTCCAGCCCCACTTTTGGATGGTTTCATGTTGCACATTAACATCTTAACACCTTCTTTTTGAACACCCTGTACCTTCTCTTGGAAGACTGGTCTAGTCACAGTGAAGTCTAGTCTTCAGCTTTTATTAGGGAAGAGTGTCTCTCTCAATCCCAAAGAACTGCTTTGACTGTCAAGATTATTCCCTTCAGCGCTCTGAAGTCTGCTCTGGGGCCATTGCTGTTTCCGCACCTGACTTATGCTGCTCTCAGAGTATTTTCCTTGACTTTTGAGAGTTGGACTCTTTGGGTTGGGTCTGATCAGACTTTTGACCTTCCCATAGTTGTGCATTTCTTGGGTTTATAAAGTTTTCTGTTTTGTTTGTTTGTTTTTTGTTTTTAATAAACTTTGTACCTTTTGTCATTCTCTATTTCTCTTCTGGTACTAGTGGCATAGACTTTTCCTTTGGATAGTGTCTCATAAACTGCTGAAGTTTTCTTTTCTTACTCATTTTCTTCTTATTTTCAAACAGCCTGTCTTCAGACTCACTAACTACTTTTCTCTTCTTCATTTTTTATTTATTGCTTTTTTTCCCCTCTTTCTCAGTCCTATTAACGGATTAAGTTTTTGTTATCATATTCCTTGCCATCTGTGTTTGCTTGTGACATCTGTTTCACTGTTTTGGTGGGGAAGTTAGTTTTGCTATTGTTTGTTTGTTTGGAAACTGAGCAGACCCACTTTTTATATTCCACATAAGCATTTAGAGGTCACCCTTAGCACAGGTTAGCTGCCAGTTTTTGTGATAGCTATGTGGTTGGTATAGTATCCACTCTAGGCGGACTTAGGGACAGTCTATAAGAGGGCACCCAGGACATGTGGAAGAGCCAGTCAACACACTTAGTCCAAAGGTCGTGTAGACTGTGCCTCCAGCAGCATGAAACCTGTATGTGGTCTGTCTGGAATGTTTGGCAAGGATGAAGGGCCACTGTCAATAACTGGATATTAATTTCTGTTGGCCTGTTTTCCTTGTTCTCTTTTGGCTTGGGTTAGAATAGCCCCATGGTTCTCCCTTGTGGGCCAGTGCAGGACTGAAACTCCTACATAGTGAACAGGCTGACTGGAAGTCAAATGTCCCCGCTTCATGTCTTTCTTTCTTTCTTTTTATTTTTTATAGTAATTACAGTTTATTCACTTTGTATCCCAGCTGTAGCCCCAACCCTCCCACATTCATCCTCCCTCCCTCTTCTCCTCCCATGCCCTTTCTCCAGTCCAATGATAGGGGAGGTCCTCTTCCCCTTCCATCTGACCCTAGTCTATCAGGTCTCATCAGGACTGTCTGCATTGTGTTCCTCCTTGGCCTGGTAAGGCTGTTCCCCCTGGGCGGGGTGGGGGAAGTGATCAAAGAGCCAGCCACTGAGTTCATGTCAAAAACAGCCCCTATTCCCCTTACTAGGGAACTGAGCTGCCATGGGCTATATCTTTTCAGGGGCTTGGGGTTATCTCTATGCATGGTTCTTGGTTAGAGTATCAGTCTCAGAAAAGACTCCTGGGCCCAGATTTTTTTTGTTCTGTTGCTCTCCTTGTGGCACTCCAGTCCCTTCCAAGTCTTTCTAATTCTCCCTTCTTTCCTAAGATTCCTTGAACTCTACCCAAAGTTTGGCTATGAGTCTTAGCATCTGCTTTAATAGCCTGCTGGGTAGAGTCTCTTACCCAGGGTCCTCCTTCTTGCTTAGCTTCTTTAGGTATACAGATTTTAGTATGATTATCCAATATTATATTCTGATATCCACTTATAAGTGAGTATAAACCATGTGTGTCTTTCTGCTTCTGGGATACCTCACTCAGCAGGATCTTTTCTAGTTCCCACCATTTGCCTGCAAATTTCATGATTTCCTTGTTTTTAATTGCTGAATAGTATTCCATTGTGTAAATGTATCACAGTTTCTGAATCTATTCCTCAATTGAGGGACATCTGGGTTGTTTCCAGATTCTGGGTATTATGAATAAAGCTGCTACGAACATGGTTGAGCAAATGTCCTTGTTGTATACAAGATGTTGTATATGCATCTTTTGGATATACGCCTAGGAGTGGTATAGCTGGATCTTGAGGAAGCACTATTCCTAATTGTCGGAGAAATTGCCAGGTTGATTTCCAAAGTGGTTAAACAAGTTTACATTCCCACCAGCAATGGAGTAGGGTTCACCTTTCTCCACATCCTCTCCAGTATGTGTTGTCACTTGAGTTTTTGATCTTAGTCATTCTGATGGATATAAAGTGAAATCTCAGGGTGGTTTTGATTTTTCATTTCTCTGATGACTAAGGACATTGAGCATTTCTTAAAGTGTTTCTATGCCATTTGATATTCCTCTACTGAGAATTCTGTTTAGCTCTTTACCCCATTTTTTTAAATTGGATTGCTGATTTGTTGCTGTTTAACTTCTTGAGTTCTTTATATATTCTGGATATTAGCCCTCTGTCAGATATAGGGTTGGTGAAGGTCCTTTCCCAGTCCGTAGGCTGACATACTGTGCCATTTTGATGACAGTGTCCTTTGCTTTACAGAAGCTTTTTAGTTTCATGTCTTTTTTGAGCATATTCAGTAAATTCTGTGCAGGATATCATAGTGGCTCGGGGAAAAGGGAGTCATAGTCACAGAGAACCTTTTTATAGTTCAGGCGCTGTGTATGTTTTTGTTCTAGAGTCTTCACCATCCTGCTCTTGCATTTTGTTTTTCTGAGATCTATGAAGGATTTTTGAGTGCATGGCTATTCAAACTCTGGAGGAATAATTGATGGAAATACAGGTCCTACCATCTTCTATCTTTTATCTTGGATTTATTTATAGTTACCTAACTTTAAGACTGGGTCCCACTATGTCATCCGGACCAGCCTGGAACTCATTGTGTATAGGCCAGGCTTGAATTCATAGAGGTCCTACCACTGATGCCTGCTAAGTGCTAGGATTAAAGATGTGTACTGTCATGAATGGCACAGGAGTTCATTTTTTAAGGAAAAACATTTTGATAGGGGAAATACAATAGGTTTAATTACTCAGGAAATTGCCTACCAATATATTTTCTTCAGCTGATATACTGCAAACAATGGATTTTATTGTGTACAAATAGAAAAATAGCAAGTCAGTGTTAAGAAATATATGAATGCCTTTGTTCTGACCCAGAAGGTTGTAATACCATGTCTTAGTTTAAGGGATCTTTTTATTTTTTTTAATATTAATTACAGTTTATTCACTTTGTATCCTAGCTGTAGCCCTGTCCCTTATTCCCTCCCTCCCTCCCTCATCTCCTAGTTTAAGGGTTCTTTTTTTTTTTTTTTTTTTTTTTTTAAGTTTAAGGGTTCTTAACCAGGTTACCTCTTTGCAGTCATCTCTGGGAACTATAGTGACTCTCACCACTAGGGGGAGATGGTTGACAATAGGAAGATTTTTATAGGTTTTAAAAGGCATCTTTTTCTATCCTTTCTCTCTTTTCTTCCAATAGGCCCCCCTAATTAAGAATTACCCATTATGAATTTTAAAGATCTGCTAACCCAGCAAAGACATAGCGTGGTGGAGATTGGGGTGATTCAGAGGAGCAGTGCAAAAGAAAGGGGCATGCTGATTTGAAAGCAGTAGTGTTGAACAAGGAACTCCTTTCCTTGCGATAGTATCTCAGACCTCTAATATTTTTATTTTGAAAATGAAAGGGCACATTGATATGGCAGCAGGAGAGAGATATTGGAGCAAGTAATTGAGTGTCTGTGGGACCCACATAGGGGATCAGTAGGCCACGAGGATAGAGGCTGTGCAGTGGCTGCTGTGAGGCAGGGTGTTGGGACCGGGAGACAGCCATCGTAGAAGTGGCCAGATTCTGAATGTATTTTATAGATGAGTCTAGTAGGTGTTCGTTGCCAATCTTCAGAGTTCCATCTGTCCTTTTCACTTCATCCCTACAAGACAGTACTGAGGGAAGCAAGTGTTCTTAAATTTAAAGACACCGAAGTGCAGAGAAGTTACTACCTGGCTGCAGTGCAGGACTCGAACTGGAACTCCTGGACTCAACCACTGCTGTTCACATCCCAGAGATTTCAAGAGAACTTCCTGCACACCCTGATCATGCTAGAGCTTTATATATTACAGAATTTACAAGGAAAAAGTTGCAGATGGTCTTGCAAGGTAGAGTTGGTAACTTATGGGGCCAGAGCTGGAGTTCAGTGAGGGTAAAGCCTGGAGCCCTTTCCTAGACCAGAAACAAAACCAGCCAAGAGTGTCTATCAAAAAGATGGATGAAAGACAGTACAACAAAGTAGGAGTGAAACTGACCATGAGAACAAGTGGGGCTAGCAGGAAAGCTGAGAAAACGGGGGATACGCTGTGAATGTGTGGGTTGCTTAACATGCAACATACACTTCCATGACCATTTATAAGTACTGAAGAAAGGAACAGTGATTTAAAAATATGTGTTTCATCAAAGAGAAAAAGGTATGTTAAGAGTACAAAAAAAAAAAGGAAACGAATTTATATATAACTCACTTGGTTTCCTAGAGTTGTGTCTTTGTTTTTATTCACTGAGTATATATTTTAATAATTTTTTTTCTTGCAGAGAAAATTGAAGTCCCTGTACTCAAAAAGAGGCGTGAGGTGCTGCCGTTGAACATAACCACCCCAGAAGAAACAGCAGCTACCAGTGCCGTGGGAGAAGTTCCTAGCCTCCCACTTCAGAGAGAGGAGAAGGAGTCCTGTCTTAATAACTTAGAAGATAACACTGTGCAGTGGGAACAGCCAGCCTCTTCAAGCATTCCGCCAGCCACTCTCTCTCCTCACAAGAGCCTGCCTCAGGATATGCAGCCAAAGAAGGAGAAGAAATGTGTGAAGCTTGCGGATGGTCCAGCCAACACTGAGGCCTTGCGTGAACAAAGTGGGAACAGCCCCTGTCCTCCCAGGTCAGTGTGTCTTTCTGCCTGGCTGCCGGCAGCCTTCTCAGTCTTTCTCCCTGCCTGAACGGTGCCATGCTGCTCTGTCTGTGCTCTTTCCTAGCGTTGTGTGCACTGTACCTTTGCAGTTTGATCGACCCTGCTTTGGTTCTCTTCAGCGGCTCTGAAAGACTAAGGTGATCGCAGCAGGAAAGGGCAGTGAACACAGTGATGGATGCTAGGCAGTTACATGTCCTGAGTCCATGAAGCAGAAACAGCCCAGCCCAGCGTTCCAGAGTGTTTCCCTGGGTGGAGTAAAAATGGGCTGTTGTTTTTCTCTCAAGAGTAGCCATGAAAGAAAACCAACTCTCTCAAAGGGCTTTTCAGATACTTTTCAGTCTGAAACACTTAGACTTAAATTTTGGCGGAAGAGCAGGTAAAAGTTTTTATGGTTTTTGATATTTATACTAAGTTTTCAGAAATAGGCTTTGATGCCTGCTTGACATTTTTAAATATCAAAGCTAATTTAGTTTCATTTTTATTCCAAAACTTCAGAGTTTCCAGTTTCCGTGTAATTGAGTTTATGACTACCAGAAAAAATATCAGACAGTGTATGGAGGGCTCTGTTCCAAAGGGCTGTCTTTTAAAGTAAAACTACTAGAGGTAAGAAGGTAAAAGAGTGGAGCCCAGGAGTGGACTGAGGTCTAGGTCTGTCCAGCAGGATCAGCAGGACAGTAGCTAAGTGTGGAGCTGACCTAGATGTCCAGCATCACCGGCATGGGCGGAGGATGTGTGCTATACATACTCAGTGGAACTTTTCAGCCACAGAGGCCACAAAGCTTGATAGTTTGGAGAAAGATGAATGCACTTGGAGATGCTCATGCTAAACTAGTGCAGCAAAACTCAAATAAATGTTGCATGTTCTCTCACTAGTGGCACCCAGATTTTATATGTAGATAGAATCATAGATGTACATGTGACATGGAAATAGAAGTGGAAAGGATGGGCACAGGAAAGATAGATCGATCTGTGGACCCCTGTGGACCCACACACTTGTATAAAATGTTTTAAAAAGTGAATAAGCAAATGAAGGAACTAGATAGTTTTAAGGAGATGGATGATGTTTGCATACCATGCAGTGGTAAATGTATTTAAAATAATACCCTTGTACATTTAAAAATTGAGCTTATTGATGAGCATTTTCACCATGAGATGAGCTCTCTGGGAGCTTCTAGGGCTATGGGAATCTCAGAGAGTGGGTGCAGAATCAGACATTTAACTAAGATAGCAAGAAACAGCCCACCTCATACCAAAGGGCTTTCTGTCCTTTTAAGTCTCCAGTACTTGGTGTTCACCAAGAAGAATCACCTTCCTTTGCTGCTGCATTACTGTGTTGGATTTTTAAAATAATGCTTACATCTATAAGACATGTAAAATAAAAACTTGATAATCTAGCACATACCCGTGGTTTCAGGCAGTCCTGGAAGGAGTTCAGCAGACTCTGCCTGCTGCCTGGGAAGTCTGTTGGACAGTGTGTCTTTGGAGGTGGATTTCTAGGCGAACACTCCACCTTGCTGTTGGTGTTCATTTCTCTTTCTGCCCTTTGAGGCTTGAGAAACATTACATAGATGCATGCCTCTAATGGATTCAAATCTGTCTGGTGAAACAAACAAACAAATAAGAAAATACCACAGAGCATTTGTTTTTAAGTGTGTAAGTCCATCTACTGACTTAGAACATTTCCAGCTTTACGTCTTTTCTCCTTGGATAGCTTAGACACATGGTTTGACGTTAACTTTGTCACAGTAAAGATGCATTTCGCTGAGAACTGGAATACTGAGTGCTTTAGTCACATAATGAATGCTCTTCCATGAAAAATTTATGAACGCTTTCAAAACATCTCCTGCACTGTTTATCTGCTTTCCTGACGGAAACTCAGTTTGAAGGTTTTTTTGTTTATTAGCTTGCTTTTTCTTTCTTTTCTTTTCTTTTCTTTTCTTTTCTTTTCTTTTCTTTTCTTTTCTTTTTTTTTTTTTTTTTTTTTTTTTTTTTTTTTTTTGTCTGAGACAGATCTCTACTTGGGTAGCCTACGGGTTCTGTTATTTTATCCTGAGCCTAACTTTTTGTATGTGGTGCCAACCTTAAAATATTGCTTTAGCACTTTGAACTTTGTATTCCGTTTTCTTATGGTGGGTATCTCCTTTTACTTACTACTTTAGGCATTACTTGACCTTTGATCAGATTTAAAGATACTTAAACATTAAACATTTTTTAAAAATTAAGCCTTCTGATATAAAATATTGTTTTAGAGTCAGCCATCCAGTATCATAATGGAGTCTACTATAGTTTTTGTCTTGTGTTTATAAAATAGTACTCCCCCGTTTGGAGGCCCACTCTATTAGGCATTTATTTCTTTTTCTGACCATACTTGAATTCAGAATATCTACTTTATTGCTTGTAGGTTAACTGCAGAATCAAGACTTCCAACAGAAGTGAAAGAAAGGAAAGAAATTACAAACAAATTGGACAAAGGAGCTTGTAAGAAATCATACGACATCATGTATGTGTCTTCAAAGTCAACCCCAGAGGTGCAGTGCCCACAGCAGTAGTGGGGCGGTGCATGCTGGGCTTTGCTAGTGATCATTCACGTGCCCTAGACACCTGTGGAGCATTTGCATAACCCAGTGCTAACACCTGCTGTGCTCCTGTCTCTGTGATGTGTTCAGATGTGGCTGTGATGCTGACCTGGAAGGTCCTTAAATGATGTTCCTTCTCAGAACTGTGAAGCACAATGAACAGATATATTCATATATGTAATCTAGATGTTTATGATTCAAGTATACTAAATAATTTTGAAGTTTAAAATAAAATTTCAATATTCCATTTGTGTTTTCTTAATTCTACATAAACAGTAGGATATTAATGAAAGAGAACGAGAAGAAAAATGAGCTTCAAGGATTTTTATTTCCTGATAATATAATTTTTTTGTTTGTTCGATTGGTTTGGTTTGGTTTTTTGAGACAGGGTTTCTCTGTATAGCCCTGGCTGTCATGGAACTCACTCTGTAGGACAGGGTGGTCTTGAACTCAGATTCTCCTGCATCTGCCTCCTGAATGCTGGGATTAAAGGCGTGGGCCACCACTGTGGCTGTGATAACATGTATATATGTTAACTTTACTCACATATAATTATATGTTCACATACATATAGCAAAAGATACTTGATTTTAAATTTACTAATTTTTAAGTGATTATTGATTTGTCTGTAACTTAATTTCATACATTCTTCATTATAGGTAGGTGAAATAGGCCTCTTCAGAAAACTATCATGGTGTATACAGATAGAGAAGAGGAATTCACAGATTGTAAGCCTAAATACACAGTTGGGATTGGCAAGGTTGTGAAGAAATAACAGAATCCTGGTTTTGATCTTTGTGTTGTGATTGGCATCCTTTTAGTTAATTTTAATTTAGGCCTTTCTTGACCTCTTTGTCAGCCTTAAATATATTTATCATACATTCAAAAATTTTAAGTCTTGTCAGAAATCACATAAATATCCTCCAAATCAATCCCAGAGACCCAGTGCCACAAAGATTGCTCAGCAGATTGGGAGGCCCACCCATGTGGGCCGCCTGCTTTGCCTTGCCTCCCCAAACCTGTGAGCAGTGCTTGATCTTATACTTGGGCATCATTGCCTAGGCATAAAGTTAAAGACATTAGGAATCTATCTCAAATAAGTCCATGAAAACATGTTAGGTAAGAGTAATTGCCTCTAGCATCTAAATAGATCAAATAGTAAACTTGCTTGTTTTAATTTGCAAAAGGCATACTTTAGGAAATTAGAATATTCATGTTCAATATCCCTCACAAAAACAAAGTAGCTGAAGGCACTAGGAAATAAATAACAGTTTCAACAGGATAGTATTGAATTAGAGTCCATGTTTAAATGTATGTTGGAGAAATGTACATCAATTTCTTCCAACACTGTCTTAGCTGGGTTTCTATTATGATAAAACACCATAACCAAAAGCAACTTGGGGCAGAAAGGTTTTCTTCAGCTTGTAGTTCCACACTATAGTCTCCAATTGAAGTCGGGGCAGGAGCTGATGCAGAAGTACTGCATACTTGCTTGCTCCTCCTGGCTTCCTCAGCCTGCTTTCTCACAGCACCCAGGGCTGGTCCCGCCCATCATGAGCTGGGCCCTCCCACATCAGTCCTCAATCAAGAAAAATGTACCATGGGCCAATCTGGCAGGACCATTTTCCCTACTGAGGTTTCCTCTTCCCAAAGGACTCTGACTTATGTCAGGTTGACATAAAACCAGCCAGCACACACACTGCTCTTACTTGAACATCTTCAGAAGCAAAACAGAAGCCCTCGGAGCTCATCGATAAGTAGATGAGAAGAGGCAGTTGTGGTAGTGCTACAATTTGTTATGATGAGCTTTTCTGCAAATCCCCTGTGCCAGGCACTCTTCATTACCACATTTAACTGGGCATATCTGTCAGCTAGGTGCAGTCATTATCGTCATGTTGATGATAAGAAAAGTTGACCAAGACTGTAAAAGCTTGTTTGTCTAAGGTCACAGGTGGTAACAATGGAAAAGATTAGTCTGCCTACAGTAGAGTGGCGTGCTGGAGAAGCAAGCTGCCTAGGTTATTTTGTAAGTTTCCTAAGGCATGGAGAAGATGTCTTATTCATAGACAGAAGGAAAATATTCAGAGTGTGAGTGTGAAACATTTTATTTTAGGCCGTTTCCTGTGTGTATATGATGAATTTTTATCATTTTCACTCCTCCAGGAAACCCAGCAGTTGCCTCTGTCACTGTTAGGTCTTCTGGCGTGTGTGACCCGCTGAGCTTAATTCAACTTGCATGTGTGAATATGGGGAGGGTATTTCCTGAAGCTTGAGCAACCCATAAGTGGCTATGCCACTGAAGAAAGTGACACCGTTACTCCCAGCAGCAGCTAACATGAGTAAGGGTTGGGGCCTCATGAGACCCTCCTCCATGATGAGACATCCACAGGCCCAATCCAGTGCAGGTCTTAATGCAACCTGCCCTGAGTTCCTGAATGCAACAGCCATGTCTTTTTTTTTTTTTTTGCAGCACTCCTCCCCATCTCCAGCTACTACATTTCTTCTGCCCCCTCTTCAGAAAAATGTTCCCAGAGCTTTAGAATGGGTTATAATGATGACCTCTTTGGGGCTGAACCGTCAATGGTACTTACTCTGCATTTTAACCAGTTATGATTCTCTACATTAGCCTATTGCAAAAAGAAGCTTCTCTGATTAAAGGTGGCACTAGTACTTGCCTGTGAATATAAAGGCAGTTGGACAAAAGTTTGCAAATGATCAGTGAGGGTCTACAGCCTCCTCATCCATGAGCTCCTGACCAGGCTTACAAGTGGTCCTTAAATCCTATCAGCAAATGGCTGCTGGTTCACATAATAGTCTCATCACAATTGTACTCGTGGGAACATCTTGCCTGGCAAGTCATTGTAACTTCCAGGCTCACAGCTGGTAAGACCTTCGGTGGCTTTTCTTCTCCAGCAGCCTGCATAGCACCTTCAGGCATGTTAATACTAGCGAGCAGGAAGAACCTTCCAGCTGGGTTCCAGCTTGATTTCTTGTGTCCTGAAACCACACTGGTTTCTTCAGCAGTACGCTCTCACTATCCAGTTCTTAGCCAACCAAGAGCAATGGGTGGCCATGGGTTTTAGACACTTGTTAAAATATTTCTTGGCCATTTGTATGTCTCATGAGTATTCTCTGTTTGAGTTGCTTTGCTTATTTTTTTTTAATTTGGGTTTTCTTGGTGTCTAGTTTTGTTTTTTTAGTTCTTTGCATATTCTGGGTATTTGCATAGCTGGCAAAGATTTTCTTTCATTCCATAGGCTGTCTCTTGAGTTAATTTTCTTTTGCTGACAGAAGCTTTTAGTTACATGTGGTGGGGTCCCTTTTGGCAGTTTCTGGCCTTATTTCCTGAACAATGAGGATCCTGTTTGGAAAGTCCTTACTTTTGCCTCCTTCCTACTCCCCCAACAATTTATATTGAGGTCCTCCCAGGCTATCTGGGTTGATTTTTGTGCAGGGTGAGAGATGAGGGTTTAGTCCTTTTCTTCCTATATGTAGATAACTGATTTGCCTAGCATTATTTGTTGAAGAAACTGTCTTGATATCCATTAGTTTTTAAACAGCTTTGTCAAATATTAGGTAGCTGTAGTTGCAGACTCAAATCTGGGTCCTGTTTCTAGTTCTTTAATCTACCTGTCTGTTCTTGTGTCGGTGCCATGCTGTCTGTATTTCTATGGCCCTGTAGTATAACTGGAAATGGAGTGTGGTTTTATTTCTAGCAGTATTCTTATTTTTTAAGATTGCCTCAGCTATCCAGGGTCTTTTGTGCTTTCGTATTAATTTTAAAATTCTTACTAAATTCTGTTTTCATAGCCTACCTTGACTTTCTTCATTCAGCTATTTATTTTCTTCTAGAATACACTTAGGAGCTTATTTACCTCATCTATCAACTCCATGAACACATTCATAATCTTTCTTTTCATTTCTTTTTTTCTAAAGTTTTGTCTGCGTTGCTCTCATTGGGAGTTATTTTGGAATTGGTATTTTTGGAGAAGTTTTTCATGTTTCTTGTATATTTGGACGGGCTTGCTCATCTTAGGGTTAGATTGTTAGTTAAGCCTTCCTCCCTCCTTCCCTCCTCCCTTCCCTCCCTCCCTCCTTTCCTTCCTTCCTCCCTCCCTCCCTCCCTCCTTTCCTTCCTTCTTTTCTTTTTCTTTTTTTTCAGGTTGCTTTTTTTTTTTTGAGTAAATGCATTTGCAGTGTTCAGGAGAGACTAGCTTGTAGCCACATTGAAGTGACGGCTTCCTCTGTTAGAGTGCTCTTCAGGGCACCAGGCCCTATCCCCAGTCTGGCCTTGTGAGTTGAATGCTATTTGCAATATCTACTGTCCATTAGGAAGCCTGATAAAAAGGGCATAGCAGTTGTTTTCAAAACAATCACTCCTTAAACACCCATTGTTTTAAGGAGTGATAGGACCTATGTACTAAAGTATCAGTTATTGTGGAGAGAGAAAAATGCACAAAGCAATCACAGTTGGACTAGAGAGAAGTAGGGACATACATAGAAGGGTAAATGGAAGAGGCAATAAAGGGGTGATGGTGGCAAAGATGTGGGAGTTTGGGTTAAAGATGTGGGGACTGAAAAAAGAGGGATAGAGATCTACATTTATATAACCGAACAGTTTCACTCTCAGGAGGCTGAGCTACGGAGACAGTAAACCAGGCTAGCCTGTGAAGGGGTAAAAGATAACGGAAAGGGTATGAAGAAAGGAAATGGGGGGAACATTACTAGCCATCAATAATACGTGTGTGTGGTGGGTAGGGGACAGACTGGCTTGTTGCACTGGCTTGTATTATGTAAGCAAGGGGTATGCAGGGGGAAAGGAGAGCTAAGTACAGATGAGTGTATTGAAGCCAGTGGCCAGCCTGAGTGTTGGCTTTCATTATCTGTTGGGGAGCCTCTGTGTTATTGCCCCTCCAAATGACTATACTCTTGATTTTCACCCATCAGTTTCTCCCCTTGGAGATTTCCAGAGCCACATGTTGTGAAATTCATTACTGGTGAGACTTGGGTCTGTTCTGAGAGCAGAGATACATCCTCAGCCTGCTGCTGCTGCCGCCGTTGTCAGTGCACTTAGTTCACTAAGCCAGACTAAAGGGGTGATATATAATAGGGCTTGTGCGTAGCAATCTGACGAGTTAAATATGGTTAGAGACCCAGGGACAATGTCATGTGGCTTTGGTTTGGAAACTTCTTTTTCCAAACAAAAACTTAAATACTTAAACAAATTAAACAACTGATGGAGACTGAAGAACAGGACTGACAAAAGAGAGCCTTACACTCCTAGCCTCTGCACTAACACCCTTAGAGACAGATACCACCAGGTAGATGGCAGGAAGCAACTACATGTTTGCTATATGCAGTGTGGTGCCCTATAGGTGTTTTTTTGTTTTTCTGTTTGTTTTTTTTTCCCCTGGGGGTAGGGTGGGAGAGCTTAAATCCTAAAGGAAAGTAGATTCAGAAGAAAGTCAGCTTAAAGACAAAACAGTTATTAGCTTGGCCATTTGATAGTCTGGGTCAGAAATATTATCATGGTGGGAATGTAGAGAGGGATCTGGAGCCAGAGTGCTGTTTAAGAGAAGCCTAGCCAACTGAATAATGCTCAGAGTGGGAGAGGTGGCCCTCCCTGGAAAAGAGCACACTAACAGGCTGTCCAGCGCTGGATGGTCAGCACTGAAAACATACAAGAAACATTATATGAGCTCAGCAGGTCATATTCAGGAATCTATAGGTATATACAAATACATGTGTGCATGCAATAACAATTAATGAAAAAAGGCATGAATTTGAAGGAGAGAGGATGGGGTATATGGAAGGATTGTAGTATTTTGTAGGGAAGAAAAGGAAAGGAGAAATATATTTATAATTAAATTACAATAAAAAGATAGATAGGCAGGCAGGCAGATAAAAGGAAAGGCTGGTGGTTACTTGTTAGAAATAACATGCAGGACTCTTAATGAGCAAGTCCTGATACAAACAGAAAAGAAGTATTTCAGTTTTGACGAGAATTTCTTATTCAAATATCCAAAAGTAAGTTTACCTAACATTTATTCATTTATTGGAAATAAAATCTGCTATGTAGCCCAAGCTTGCTTTAAACTCAAAATCCTGCCTCTGTCTCCTAACTGCCATAGACAGACCTGTGCCCCATACTTAGCCTCAAAACAAACTCTTCATCTGTTACTACTGAAAAAGTGAAGTTCTCTGAGCTGACCCCAGAACAGCAAAACTTAAAATCTAGTATTAAAACTAGAGGCTGAGAAATGATTCTGTGAGCAACAGCACTTGGGCAAACCTGAAGACCTGACTTTAGATGCCCACCACCGTGTAAAAAGCTGGACACAGGTACCCACATACCTGTAACCTAAGCAATGTAGACTGAAGAGCCAGAAGGACCACTCTGACTTGCTGGCCAGCCAGCTTAGCCAAGAAGAGTGAACTCCATGCTCAGCAAGTGACCTTTCGATGGAATAAAATGAAGAATGATAGAAGAGAATATCCAGTGGACCCTGGCCTCTGTACACAGAGATTGGCATGCACTTCCCCCCCCCCAACACACACACATACAATTACAACACACACATAAAAGACAAAGTAGTTGTTTGAGTCAAATGTTATAGCCCTGATTTTTTTTTTTTCAGTTTCTAGTGGGCCACTAGTAGAAACCTAGAGCACAGATGGCAAATAAATTATGTTCTGTCTTCTAAGTGAAGTGCGAATGGGAGGAGCCAATGTGTCTTGATGTGTGCTTTACAGCTTGTGACATGACTTAAGGTTGAGCATCTTAGACTAAATTCAAATCTAACCTCCATATAAGCTATTAGACCTGGGCAACTTTCACTAAGTACAGTGGTTAGATATTACTTTTTAAATATCTTATTGATTGCAATTTTTGAGATTTTATTTATTTTTATTTTATGTGTATGGAAACTTTACCTGCACGTATGTCTGTGCAGTACCAGTGGAGGCCAGAAGAGGGTGTCAGATCCGCTTGGAACTGGAGTTAAAGATAGTTAAACCCACATGAGCTACCATGTGGGTGCTGGGAACTGAAACTGGGTCCTCTGGAAGAGCAGGGTTCCTAACCACTGAACCATCTCTCAGGCCTCTTACTTTTGTATAATGGTAAAATATAGAATCAAGTTAAGTCTACAAAATACTATAGTTAGAAAGGACTTATCTCTTACCCCTGCTTACTCCTCTCTCTCTCTCTCTCTCTCTCTCTCTCTCTCTCTCTCGGATCTATGTTTGATTTTATTTGATGGCTCCTCCCCATTTTTTCCTTCTTGTAAAAGATATAGGTACATACTCATATCCTTTCTTAGACAAAGATACAGCCCCAGTGACATCTGGAAAAAAATGCTAGATGGGATCACAGATCCAAAAGTCTTTTGTCCCACACAATTAGCCATTTGGCTGGAGAGGATTTGTAGAAAGCAGAATCTGCCTTATTGAACCTCAGGATACTGATGGAGGGCTCACAACAGCAGGTGAACCAGGAAGAAGCCCATCAGATGAATGCTGGCACTTAAAGTCAGATGAGTCATGAGTCAACCTCTAACTGCTACATGTAGAAGTAAAACAGTAGACACCAGCCACTGAATCAGGAAGAAATCACTGGAGAAGTACTTTAAAGAAGAATGGAAGAGAAAGCAATAAAATTCAGGAATACAGAAAATCCAAACTGCTCAGGGGAAATAAACAGCAATGAATACCTGCATGTAAGAGGAAAGATCTTGTGCTGGAGAGATGGCTCCGTGGTTCAGAGCAGGTTAGGACCAGGGTTCAATTCCTAGCACCCACATTCCAGTTCCAGGGGCTCCGACATCCCCTTCTGGCCTCTGCAGGTAGCCTGCAGGCATGCGCATGGTGCACACAGAAACATGCAGGCAAAATGACCTTATATATAACACGAAGTTTTAAAAGAGCCTCACATCAACAACATGGCTTTACACAGAGAGAGAGACAGCCGGCTCATGGGTCTTTATAGTCTCTACGTCCATTCAGGAGGTCCATCTGAAGGTCCCACTTTTTAATGACATTGCGTTGGAGGTTAGGATTCCAACAAATGATAAGGAGGGGACACTCAGTCCATTCTGTCCACGCAATCTGCAGGGTCAGAGTAGTACTTATCAGCATTCCAGTAACTGGGGACAGAGGACCAAGACAACAGAGGGACCCTAAACCTCAGAACCTCTCAAAGTCCCCATCACTGTCAACAAAAGCTATTTATTAAAAACTATACTTTGATGCATTGACAGAGATGAGCACCCTTTAACAGAAAACCTTGTAAACAATGCCCCAGATTTTCACGACAGAAATAGGTTAAGATAACTAAAGCCATCGTTCTGTGAAGGAAAAAGAAGCCCATTGCAGTGGGCAAACTTCTTCACTCCCAACACCCTACAAAGACACACAGAATAGAAAGGCTAACTAATACAGCAACACTCTAAAATGGAGGAAAGTGACCAACCAGACTTGTAAAGCTCTGTGTTGATCATCCTTCATTTCAAAGTCTGAAACCCCAATTAATTATTCCAAAACTTAAAGCTTTTGAATATTGACAATGTAACAAGTGTAAAAGTCCACACCAGATGTCAGGCAGCAAAATCCAAACATACTAAACATATTGTATAGTATCACCCTGGAATTGTGTGTATGTGAAATATGAATGTATTTTCTGTTTAGATTTGGGACCCATTGAAATGCTGAGCCTGTCAACTCAGGATTTGGGAATATGGAGGATGGGATTGTCACAAGTTTTAGATCAGTCTAAGACACAGTAAGATTTTATTTGAAAAGCAAAAAAAAACAAACAAAATCTCACAGTGTCTATGTAAATGTGTCAATATGAAAAAGAAATCAGTCACATTTCTCATTCCAAGCATTTTTAGTAAGAAATAATCTGTAGTAGCTGTTTAAGCTTAATTTTGAAGATCAAATAGGTTACAAAGGCAAAAGGAATAGCCTGACAGCAGTGTTCTGCAAAACAGCATACAGAGGAAGGTATTACTGACATGCAGAGAGAAACAGAGTAAGGTAAAAGAGAGAGATTTTGAGATTTTGATCTTTTAGCTAATTTTATTTGGGTGTCTGGCTGTGGTTTGACACCTCTATGCATGAATCCATTCTGTGGACAGATCTGCTCACAGCATCTCTGAAATATCTTTATTTGACTATTGCACCCCACCACGGTCCAATCCGTAGTTGGCAGTCCCTGGATGCTGAAACCCCTTTAATTATTCTCATCACATCAATTCTTGAGCTGTGATATATATTATCCAATTATAAAACTACTGTTCCTTATTTATTACTTCATTCTTTGAGTTACCCATGGTCCAAAAATATGAAATAGAAAATTTCAGAAGTATACGACCTGCAGGTTTTCAGTTGTGAGTAGGGTGGTGAGATCTTGTGCCACCTCACCGTCCCACGTGAGATGTGTGTTGTCCTTCCGTTCAGCGCATCCACACTGTATACAGCCTGCAGGTGAGTCGCTGAGTAGCTGTCTTGGGTGTCAGCTTTAGTGTTGTGATACTGCAGTGCTCCTGTTCAGGTAGTCCTTGGTTTACTTACTAATTGTCCCAGGGTACTAATGTGATGTAATAGGGGGACAAACCGCTAAGGTGTGGGAAACATAGGAAAAAACAGCACACAGGGGTCTCAGAATCAGGTGTTCATCTGAGGGGCAGGGATCTTGCACCAGATAAAAGAGGAGGGAGCTATTACATTATTTTTAGAGGATTGGTATTGCCCCTACAAATGGCACAGTTCTGAAAGTTTCTATTTACTATTTTTGAACCATGGGAAACTCAAAAAAAAGTGAAATAATAAATAAGAGGCACTATTTGTATAATTGGAAAATATACTTCCCAGTCAAGAGCAGATGTGATTAGAAGAGTTAATGGTCCTTCAGCATCCAGAGACTACTGTCTATAGATTGGACCAACGTGGTGAGGTGTGATAGTCAAATAAAGACGTTCTGGAGATGGTGTCAGCAGAATTGTCTTCCAGTGACCTCTGTCGCTGTTCTCTACTCACAGACCACCTGGAGCATGCCAAACATAGAAACAGTAGGATTTATTGCTGCTCAGTATACACTATTTCACCGGAGGCCTGGGTATCGCTTTAGAAGTTTGTTAAAGGGACTTTATTATAAGATTTGGTCTTGTTTGGGGTGATTTAGGGTTCTAGTTAAGAAAGCTTGCATGGGAGGGGGGTAGAGAGGTGGCTCAGCGGCTAAGAATACCTGCTGCTCTTCCAGAGAACTTGAGTTTTGTTTCCAGCCCCTACATAGTTGTGGCTCACAACTGCCTGTCACTCCGGCTGCCGAGGACCCTGGCTTCTGTGAGTCACTGCCCTCCCCTTCCCATGGTATGCACTCACACAGACATAGGTATGAATAAAAATAAGGAGTTAAGAGCCATTCTTCAGGTGCCTAGGTTTAGTTCCCAGCAGCATGAGGCAGCTCACAACCACCCCCAACCCCAGTTTCAGGAGACCTGATGCTCCCTGATGAAATCTTTGGGAACCAGGCACACATACTACACATACATGCTGTCAAAACACACACACACACACACACACACACACACACACACACACATACATACACACACACACACATAAACAAATCACAAAGTGAGAGAGAGAGAACAAAACAACAATACATTTTTAAAAATAAAACAGAGATAATTCCAGGACAATATATTTTTAAAAATCAAGCCCTGGTGGAAGACTACTAGAATGAGGTTAAAGTTGAACTTGGCATTTTTTTTTTAATATTTTTAAATAGCATCTCACAGTGTAACTCTAGCTGGTCTATATAACTCACTATGTGCACCAGACCGGTCTCAAACGCACAGCAATCTGCCTGCCTCTGTCTCCTGAGTGCTGGGAGTAAAGGGTTGAACCACTACACCTGTTGAACTTGATTTTTTTTTTTAAATCAGCATTTATCACATTCTCTGTGTCAGGGTGATGTTTGGTAATTCTTATGTCTGCACAGTGCTGACAGTACAGGCCACGCCTACTTACCCTAGGTCTTGTTTTTGCTTTGATCCGTCGGGGTTGGAGGGGCCTTCTCTCATGTTCTGAAGAAGTGTGCCTGTTCAACAGAGTGGTGAGCCCAGCAGTGAGGCCCACCAGTGTCTGTCAGTCAGGGCTGCATGGCATTCTTACTTTCCAGTGCCTAGGGTAAGACTCAAATTCCGGTGTGGCCTCCAAGACCCCACAGCAGTGGCTCTCAACCTTCCTAATGCTGTGACCCTTTAATACAGTTCCTCATGTTGTGGTGACCCCAGTCATAAAATTATTTCGGTGCTACTTCATAACTGTAATTTAGCTACTGTTGTGAATCGTAATGTAAATTATCTGATATTCAGGATATGTGATATGCAGCCCCTGTCCACAAGCTGAGAGCTGCTGCCCTATGTAATCTGGCTTCTGCACTGTTTCCAACCTGTCTCTGCCACACCGTCACATTCCCGTAACACTGGCTTCCTTTAGGCCCTTGAATGCTCTAAGCTTGTTCTACCTTGCATTTGTGGCCTAGCTCCCTGACACTCACTTCCCAGGTGTCACCTCTAAAATATTACTTCCTCATAGAGTCATTCCCTGGCCTCTCCTTTCCCTATTTCTTGCAGGACATCCTGACTATCACATTTCTGCTCTGTTTTCCTTAGCCTCACTGAACACATGTTGTTTTCTTGCCTCTCTGTGATACTGCCAGATCCATGAGAACAGTGTTCTCTCTCTATTCTCTAAGATATGTTCTTAATGCCTTAACTGGCTTTTCACAAGATGGATTCTCAATAAATGTGGGACGAAGGATATCAGCTTGGGGGCGGAGGACAGAAGACGAGGGTCCAGAAGGCCAACAATTACAGCATGGAGTGCACACAGATGTGTGTGCTGGGCCTCTTGGGAAAGAGACACGCCCACATTGTGGGGGGACTCTTACCAGAACAGAGAAACTTGTTCACGAGCTTTGTCGTCTTCCCCTACAGTGTACAGCTGCTCTGGTGTGATTCCTCCAGGATGGAGACAACTTTGGCTCTAGAAAATTGCTTTTTTCCAAGTATACCTACCTTGCACACTTTGTGACTATTTATAGAACCTTCTTTAAAATCCACCACACAGAACTCACTATGCTGCTATCCCCCTTTAGGGAACCCACTCCCATATGTCTTCAGAATATTTTCTTTGTTAAATAAACTTCAGCTAAACTGTGCCTCTGTGTCTGTATCCTTTCCCTTCAAAAGACAAGGGCTGAAAGAGCACCAGAACAAGATGGCCTGATTGAGCAGGCTTCTCACCCAAAACACATCCTCCCAATTGGACAAAGTATTGGCCTCCCTCATTCCCAGAACATCTGGCTGAGGGCATGAATCCACGCACTCATTCAAGGACAAGGTAGGATGATGGAAGACTGAAGAGTGTCTGAGTTTCGATTGTGCTTAATATAACGTTTTTCAGTTCCATCCATTTTACTGCAAATTCAAAGAACTTTGAGATTCCATCTTCCCCAGAATGGCTACTATCAAGAAATCAAATGACACATGCTAAAAAGGATTCCAGAAAGAAGAACCACCGTTCACTGTTGGGGGGAGTTTATACGGGTGTAATCATTGTGGAAATCAGTGTGGAACTGCTCAAAAACCTAAAGATAGAACAACCATATGACCCAAATATATGACTTCTGGGCATGTACCCAAAGCACTCTACATTCCACGGCAGAGACTCGCACATTCATGTTTATTGCCGCTCTATTTATAACAGCAAGGAAGTGGGATCATCTTGGATGTCCATCACCAGATAAATAGATAAAGAGGATGTGAAGCACATACATAATGGAATTTCACTCTGACATAAGCAAAAAGTAAATGATTAATTGTTAAATCTGTGGGCAGGATAATAGAACACATGAGGTATCAAAGTAGGAGGAATTGCAGGTTATGGAAGGATACAGTGGAGAAAGAGAGAGATCTGAAAATAGGGGCATACATAAGTTTGGGGGAAAGAAACTACCCAAACTCAGTGTGTCTGAAAATTCCATAAGGAAACCTTTGACTTTGCAAGCTAATAAAAAATAAAAATAATAACTATGAGTAAAGAAATGTTCTTTCTGGGCTGGAGAGATGGCTCAGAGGTTAAGAGCACTGGCTGCTCTTCCAGAGGTCCTGAGTTCAGTTCCCAGCAACCACATGGTGGCTCACAAACAAAAATACAAGCTGATGCTCTTTTCTGGTGTGTAAGAGTACATGCAGACAGATAAATAAATCTTTAAAAAATTCTTTCAACATAAATCTGCATCTAAGCCTCTTCTTCACCTATGTGAATATGGACACCCTTTCCCATCACATATCTTCCCAGTCTCTCTTATTTTTCCACTTTTGATGGAACACAAACTCCAGTACCATTTCATTGTTTTGACCTTGAGAAAAGCAGCTGAATACACCTAGAATCGGGGCCAGCTGAGATGCGGACTCAGTTCCTGGAGAAAGGAGAATATTGCACATGAGACAAACAGGCAAATGTGCTCTGGCTGAATGGTGGCTGCTAGTGTGATCTCCTTGACTCTGTCACAAGGCAGACTCAACAGTTTTTTAGAAAACAGAAATGCTGGGATTTAGCTGAACCCCCTCCATTCTTGACCATCAGCAATTAAAAAATATTAAACACCAAGAGAACCAAATGCAGCTGTTAAAGAGGCCAGCCTCCCGTTTGGCCTTGCGATGCTAGCGTTTTTCAGTATAAATGTCTCTAGGTGAAGATTTACCTGCTGCTAGTCATACTCAGGCAAGGATGATGTCACACACAAGTTGAACCTCAGAGACTTTACAGAAAGACTAAGAACAACCTCCAGATGGACTGGGAGAAGTGAACAGGTCCTGAGCAGGGCTGTCACAGGAAGAATATGGCAGATAGGGAACAGGTCAGTCCGCAGAAGGGGAATTCTCTCTGGAGGAATAGTAGTACCTGTGAGCTCTAGGACTCTGTGTCATGTTTAGGAGTCTTATAGAGAGAACTGCCTGGTCAAGAGTTAAGCGTGTGGTACAGGGAGGGAGTGGGGTGAGAAATGGCAGAGACAGGAAGTGAAGCTACATAGGGGAGCTAGAATCTCATCCTGGCCTGTGTGTGTGCTTAGTGTTTTTGAAAACGAGTGTTCTAATGGGTATGGAAGATGCCCACTAGAGGTATTAGGACCTTGACAGCTTAATCTTACATGCCCACGGCGTGCTCAGTAGCAATTATAAAGTGCATTTTAGGGCTAGGAAGATGGCTCAGCAATTAATAGCCCTAGCTGCTCTCCTAGAGGACCTTCAGTTCAGTTCCCACCAAGCACATGGCAGCTCACAACCACTGTAACCCCAGTTACACATGTAGTATACAAACAAACATGCAGGCAAAACACCATACACATAAAATAAGCTTAGAAAAAGAATAGTAGTTAATGGTATAAAGTAACTCGTAGATAGGCAGGAGAGCTTTCAACCCTTGGTCTTGTCCAATCCCCCTCCTACATTGACTTCTAGATTTTGACTGTCAACATAAGTCAGAATTATATGCTTGTCATTATGTAAGTACGTTCACGGTATCCCTGCATTTGCATGCAAAGACTAATATATTTACCATCCAGGCTGTTTCAGAAACTGTTTGCTCGTCTCTGGTGTGTAGTGTCCAATTATTACTGTTGTGATGACCGAGACTTGGCAAGGCTGTAGCCCCAGTCGATCAATCAAATATCCAGTAAGGTGTTGGCACAAAGTGTTTTGTTGATGTGGTTTCCACCAACCATTCATTGGGCCTTAAAAGAGATGATTCTCATGATCTAAGTGAGCCTGACCCAATCAGTTCACAGGCCTTAAGGGCAAGACCAGGGGTTCTTGACAAAGAAGAAGTTGTATCTCTTGGCTCCTGCTTGACTTTTCAGCCTGCCCCACAGGCTCAGGTGTATCGTTTAGTTCTTGAAGGCCAATGGGCAATAACAAGAGAATAATGTAAATGCTTTATAAGAGAAAGAAAGCGGCCACAATCTGAACTACAGATTTCAGACTTGATAGATGTACATTTATTTATATGTGTGTGCGTGCTTGCTTGTGTGTGTGCGTGTGCGTGTGTGTACATGTGTTGTGGCAGCTCTTTGAATACGAATTGCCCGCAGAGGCTTATATATTAAGATGCTTGGTCCCCAGTTGGTGGAATTTGTTGGGAAGGATTAGAAAGTGGGGACCTGTTGGGTGACGTGTCACTAGGTGTCACTGCTGGTCTCAGTTGACTTTCCGGCCTCTTGCTTGTGGATCATATTTGAGCTCTCAACTTCTGCTCCGGCCCTGTCTGCCTACCTGCTACCATGCTCCCTGCCAAGATGGTCATGGACTCTACCACCCTCTTGAACCCTAAGACCTAAAGCAAATGCTTTCTTTACAAGTTGCCTTGGTTATGGGGTCTTAGCACAGCAACAAAGAAGCTACTAAGACGTGAGTATTAAACACAAACACTCGTTCCCCTGGCTTGAATCTTCTGGAGAAACCCTGATAGAACTGCGTACTGTCAGTGCTGCTGCTGTGGAGGGCTGGCTGTCCTCCCAATTCGTAAGCTCTTATCAGCGTCGTTAACAGCAGCTGTGACTACTCTCAAGAGACCCTCAAGATTTGGCCTGTTGACAAGGGAGTGTGGAAGAGTCATTAGAACCTCTTCTGGGACTTTAGCCACTCATTTCTGTGTCTCCCCAGCAGCTGCGCATAATTCTGTCCCAGCTATACACATAGACTCATAGTTTGAGAGGTGACAGAGTATGTGATGAATTAAACGAGAAAGAGACTGGCTACCTACGCAGCTCTGGGGAAGTTTTCAGCGGTGTTGGGGTGAGACATTTTAGTGATGTGGCTATTTTAGGGGTCACCCATACTTCTGTAAGTAACCCCTCAGTTGTATTCTTATAAGAAAGTTCAACAAACACTTTGTTTTTTTTTCTACCTAGACTTGAGTGGAATCATTACTCTGATCTGTCATTAGCACCCTATCTGGGGAGAGCAGAAGAATTCATGTGTTCATAGGAAAAATTCACATAACACTTGTGCTGTCAGAAAACCAAAGAGTCAATGAATTAAAACGAAAGAAATTTGGTATTTTGTGATAGCTATCTGTTAGTGGTGATATTGCCTAGTCTTTCCTAATGTCTGTGGAGTAGGACAGAAAGGGGTTATGGGAACTAGTAATAAAGAAAAAAATTCAAGAAGACTTAGATCTTAATTACTGTAGTAACCCTGAGAGATATTTTCCTTTTCAGACAGAATGTATTCCAAGAGCAAAATTCAGGTTTTGTGGCAAAATGTCTGTCTGAGCCACCCTGGCTGTTTCTGCCCCAGCCCACTCTCGCTGGTGGTGGCAATGCCCTTATCCTCCTGACACTGCTTGGCCAATGATGCACTTGAATAGTGTTAGAGGGGAGTCTCCCGAGCTCTCATCATATTCACCTTTGGTCCCACGTCTCTAAAAGGATGCTAACTTTGGGACTCCATCTCTAGGGTGTCATGCTCTGTGCACACATTCTTCTCTAATCCTCACGGAAAGGCTGCAGGACTTGACACACCTATCCTGTCTCCAGACGTAAAAAAAAAAAAAAAAAAAAAAAACCGGAATCACAGAGAAATGAAGATCAGCCCACGGAGAAATGAAGATCAGCCACCAATGGGGTTCAGAAGTCAGGGAAACTGAGCTTGTGGTCTCGGTTGGCTTTAAGTACCTTGTCCGGCTTGTAGCCACTTTCCTGGGAAAGAGACAAATTGCAGGTGGTCTCCCAAGTATTGCAGGCAGTCTTCTAGCCCTTGGCAAGCTAGTGTGCCCCTGCTTGAGGAGGGGGGAGGGGGAGTGGGAACCCAGAGGAGAAGAAGGCGGACCTTGAGAGAGAGAGTTTAAAAAGAGGAAGGAAGTGAGGCCCTGCAAGGCGCCTAGCCACCACAGCAAGCCTCTTCAGTAGTGAACAGGAGGCTCTCAAGGCTCCAGTCTAGCCATGGCCCCCTGGCGCAAAACGGACAAGGAGCGGCACGGAGTGGGTAGGTGTGGGCACTGGGTCTGCAGTGCGGAGGAGGGCAGCTGGTTGGAGGGCCTCAGGCAGGTAGATGCTATCGGTCCTGCAGCATGGGTGAGGGCAGGGCATACCACGCTAACTTACGGTCTGGGATACAATGCTTCTCTCTGCCTGCTGCAGTCGCTGGGTTGAAGGAGAAAATGGGGGCAGAGAAAGCGTATCCTTGCCTCCAGCCTCTCCCAAGTGCACACTACCTCAAGATAAGGTGTCGTTGTTGGCCTTTTGCTATTCAGGTCTATGTGCCAGGCTTTGCATCGCATAGGGCACTCTCCATTGGCCTATCTTGAAGCCACCATGGCTCCTCACCCATCTTCAAAGCCGCATCATCCTCTGGTTTGCTCTGCGGGTTTTCTCTGAGTCAGATGACCCCTGAACTATTTGCCCTAACATCCCAGGCATCCAGTTTGGAGGGGGGCTGAAGCCAACGGGTCCTTCACTAGAGCTTTTGTAAAAATGGTTCCTGTCAGATTATCTGAGGATCTCCGAGAAAACAGCCTGATCAGCTTTGGCCATCTGAGCTCCCAGAAGCCTCTGTTTCAAATTGGGAGCGGAAGTGGTGGCTGGGGGGAAGGGAGGTGTCAGGTACTGTGACTCTAAGTGGCACCAGTGATGCAATCCTCCCAACTCTAAGTGAGAATTTAAAGGTTGATTCGGGGATTTCCAGGTAGCAGACCCCACCTAAGAGAGAACGATTCAACAGGCCAGGGCTGAGGCAACTAAGACGTGAAAATGATAGATGCAGGGGTGTGTGTGTGTGTGTGTGTGTGTGTGTGTGTGTGTGTGTGTGTGTAGGGTGTTCCTGAGCCACAACTTGAGAATGGCTACTTTAGAGGTGCTCAGATCTATCCATCCACAGGCAAGCATTTAGCTCTTTGAAGCACTTTGAGATGAAAGGTCCCAACTGAGAACAGACAAGTATCCGCAGGGGCCTTGGGTTCTCCATCTATAGAATAAGAAGTTTGAACTAGAGTCAATAAAAGCTCCTTTAAATCTTCAAAGCTTCTCCAACTCCACCCTTTCCAGCTGGGGTACCCTGCTAGCCATCTACACATGAACAGAGGGACTATGAAATGAGCAGGAGGTGTGGGCGGAGGAACTCTTGTGTCCTAAGGCATGAAAGGTGTCCTGGAGAAGTGCCCAGAAAGGAAGGCCTCTTATATCTTTTGTGGAAAAAAAAAGGCAATGGTTTAGTGCAGGCTAAATGGAAGCCACATCTAGACCATATCTCAAGTCAGGTTTTAACATTTTCCTACTTCATAGCTTTCCACTGTGAAGGTCACTGGAGATGGTGGGCATAAGGGCTTGGGGGAAGACAAAGAGCCAGAGTAGTGCAAGGAGTTAAGACAGCTGGGCCATCTCTGGGTGCTTTTCCTTTTGATTCATTCTTCAGGATGGGTGTCATCAGCCGTCCTTCCTGTGGCCTCATTGAAAGGGATGCTGATGTCTCTTGCTGAAGCCCCTTTGTTACCAGACCCAGATGTATATTTAGCTACCTTGAGGTCTACTGAGCAGCAGGCAATCCCTACCAGGTTGTTCCCCATGCCCGCTGCAGCCCTGACACAGGATGTCATCAGCATTCTAAAGAAGGCCTGGAGTAGAAGCGCCATAGATTCCTCCATGCAAGGCAGTATTCTTGCAAAATAAGAAAGGCATGGCCTACGCCTTGAGGAGTTGAAGAAGGTTAGAAGTTTGGGTTGTATAGTCAGACCCAAGTTCAAATCTAGACTGGTTTCTTCATCTATAATGAGGTAGAGACGGTGATATGATGATGATGATGATGATGATGATGATGATGATGATGATGATGAT